>NW_027592494.1:0-52764 GCF_964213995.1 Mustelus asterias | reverse complement strand
GACCGCCGCCCCGGACCTTGGTTCCGACCGCCGCCCCGGACCTTGGTTCCGACCGCCGCCCCGGACCTTGGTTCCGACCGCCGCCCCGGACCTTGGTTCCGACCGCCGCCCCGGACCTTGGTTCCGACCGCCGCCCCGGACCTTGGTTCCGACCGCCGCCCCGGACCTTGGTTCCGACCGCCGCCCCGGACCTTGGTTCCGACCGCCGCCCCGGACCTTGGTTCCGACCGCCGCCCCGGACCTTGGTTCCGACCGCCGCCCCGGACCTTGGTTCCGACCGCCGCCCCGGACCTTGGTCCCGACCGCCGCCCCGGACCTTGGTCCCGATCGCCGCCCCGGACCTTGGTCCCGACCGCCGCCCCGGACCTTGGTCCCGACCGCCGCCCCGGACCTTGGTCCCGACCGCCGCCCCGGACCTTGGTTCCGACCGCCGCCCCGGACCTTGGTTCCGACCGCCGCCCCGGACCTTGGTTCCGACCGCCGCCCCGGACCTTGGTTCCGACCGCCGCCCCGGACCTTGGTTCCGACCGCCGCCCCGGACCTTGGTTCCGACCGCCGCGCCGGACCTTGGTTCCGACCGCCGCCCTGGACCTTGGTTCCGACCGCCGCCCCGGACCTTGGTTCCGACCGCCGCCCCGGACCTTGGTTCCGACCGCCGCCCCGGACCTTGGTTCCGACCGCCGCCCCGGACCTTGGTTCCGACCGCCGCCCCGGACCTTGGTTCCGACCGCCGCCCCGGACCTTGGTTCCGACCGCCGCCCCGGACCTTGGTTCCGACCGCCGCCCCGGACCTTGGTTCCGACCGCCGCCCCGGACCTTGGTTCCGACCGCCGCCCCGGACCTTGGTTCCGACTGCCGCATCGGACCTTGGGATCTGACCGCCGCCTCGGTCATTGTTTCCGACCGCCGCCCCGGACCTTGGTTCCGACCGCCACCCCGGACCTTGGTTCCGACCACCACTTCGGACCATGGTTCCGACCGCCACCACGGACCTTGGTCCCGACCGCCACCCCGGACCTTGGTTCCGACCGCCACCCCGGACCTTGGTTCCGACCGCCACCCCGGACCTTGCTTCCGACCGCCACCCCGGACCTTGGTTCCGAATGCCACCCGGGACCTTGGTTCCGACCGGCACCCCGGACCTTGGTTCCGACCGGCGCCCCGGACCTTGGTTCCGACCACCACCCAGGAGCTCGGTTCCGAACGCCAACCCGGACCTTGGTTCCAACTGCCCCCACGGACTTTGGTTCCGACGCTACCCCGGACCTTGGTTCCGACCGCCACCCGGGACCTTGGTTCCGTCCGCCACACGGGACCTTGGTTCCGACCGCCACCCCGGACCTTGGGTTCTGACCGTCACCCCGGACCTTGGTTCCGACCGCCACCACGGAACGTGGTTCCGACCGCCACCCCTGACATTGGTTCCGACCGCGATCCCGGACCTTCGTTCCGACCGCCAGCCCGGATCTTGGTTCCGACCGCCACGCCGGACCTTGGTCCCGACCGCCACCCCGGACCTTGGTCCCGACCGCCACCCCGGACCTTGGTCCCGACCGCCGCCCCGGACCTTGGTCCCGACCGCCACCCCGGACCTTGGTCCCGACCGCCGCCCCGGACCTTAGTTCCGACCGCCGCCCCGGACCTTGGTTCCGACCGCCGCCCCGGACCTTGGTTCCGACCGCCGCCCCGGACCTTGGTTCCGACCGCCGCCCCGGACCTTGGTTCCGACCGCCGCCCCGGACCTTGGTTCCGACCGCCGCCCCGGACCTTGGTTCCGACCGCCGCCCCGGACCTTGGTTCCGACCGCCGCCCCGGACCTTGGTTCCGACCGCCGCCCCGGACCTTGGTTCCGACCGCCGCCCCGGACCTTGGTTCCGACCGCCGCCCCGGACCTTGGTCCCGACCGCCGCCCCGGACCTTGGTCCCGACCGCCGCCCCGGACCTTGGTCCCGACCGCCGCCCCGGACCTTGGTCCCGACCGCCGCCCCGGACCTTGGTCCCGACCGCCGCCCCGGACCTTGGTTCCGACCGCCGCCCCGGACCTTGGTTCCGACCGCCGCCCCGGACCTTGGTTCCGACCGCCGCCCCGGACCTTGGTTCCGACCGCCGCCCCAGACCTTGGTTCCGACCGCCACCCCGGACCTTGGTTCCGACCGCCGCGCCGGACCTTGGTTCCGACCGCCGCCCCGGACCTTGGTTCCGACCGCCGCCCCGGACCTTGGTTCCGACCGCCGCCCCGGACCTTGGTTCCGACCGCCGCCCCGGACCTTGGTTCCGACCGCCGCCCCGGACCTTGGTTCCGACCGCCGCCCCGGACCTTGGTTCCGACCGCCGCCCCGGACCTTGGTTCCGACCGCCGCCCCGGACCTTGGTTCCGACCGCCGCCCCGGACCTTGGTTCCGACCGCCGCCCCGGACCTTGGTTCCGACCGCCGCCCCGGACCTTGGTTCCGACTGCCGCATCGGACCTTGGGATCTGACCGCCGCCTCGGTCATTGTTTCCGACCGCCGCCCCGGACCTTGGTTCCGACCGCCACCCCGGACCTTGGTTCCGACCACCACTTCGGACCATGGTTCCGACCGCCACCACGGACCTTGGTCCCGACCGCCACCCCGGACCTTGGTTCCGACCGCCACCCCGGACCTTGGTTCCGACCGCCACCCCGGACCTTGGTTCCGACCGCCACCCCGGACCTTGGTTCCGAATGCCACCCGGGACCTTGGTTCCGACCGGCACCCCGGACCTTGGTTCCGACCGGCGCCCCGGACCTTGGTTCCGACCACCACCCAGGAGCTCGGTTCCGAACGCCAACCCGGACCTTGGTTCCAACTGCCCCCACGGACTTTGGTTCCGACGCTACCCCGGACCTTGGTTCCGACCGCCACCCGGGACCTTGGTTCCGTCCGCCACACGGGACCTTGGTTCCGACCGCCACCCCGGACCTTGGGTTCTGACCGTCACCCCGGACCTTGGTTCCGACCGCCACCACGGAACGTGGTTCCGACCGCCACCCCTGACATTGGTTCCGACCGCGATCCCGGACCTTCGTTCCGACCGCCAGCCCGGATCTTGGTTCCGACCGCCACGCCGGACCTTGGTCCCGACCGCCACCCCGGACCTTGGTCCCGACCGCCACCCCGGACCTTGGTCCCGACCGCCGCCCCGGACCTTGGTCCCGACCGCCACCCCGGACCTTGGTCCCGACCGCCGCCCCGGACCTTGGTTCCGACCGCCGCCCCGGACCTTGGTTCCGACCGCCGCCCCGGACCTTGGTTCCGACCGCCGCCCCGGACCTTGGTTCCGACCGCCGCCCCGGACCTTGGTTCCGACCGCCGCCCCGGACCTTGGTTCCGACCGCCGCCCCGGACCTTGGTTCCGACCGCCGCCCCGGACCTTGGTTCCGACCGCCGCCCCGGACCTTGGTTCCGACCGCCGCCCCGGACCTTGGTTCCGACCGCCGCCCCGGACCTTGGTCCCGACCGCCGCCCCGGACCTTGGTCCCGACCGCCGCCCCGGACCTTGGTCCCGACCGCCGCCCCGGACCTTGGTCCCGACCGCCGCCCCGGACCTTGGTCCCGACCGCCGCCCCGGACCTTGGTCCCGACCGCCGCCCCGGACCTTGGTTCCGACCGCCGCCCCGGACCTTGGTTCCGACCGCCGCCCCGGACCTTGGTTCCGACCGCCGCCCCGGACCTTGGTTCCGACCGCCGCCCCAGACCTTGGTTCCGACCGCCGCCCCGGACCTTGGTTCCGACCGCCGCGCCGGACCTTGGTTCCGACCGCCGCCCCGGACCTTGGTTCCGACCGCCGCCCCGGACCTTGGTTCCGACCGCCGCCCCGGACCTTGGTTCCGACCGCCGCCCCGGACCTTGGTTCCGACCGCCGCCCCGGACCTTGGTTCCGACCGCCGCCCCGGACCTTGGTTCCGACCGCCGCCCCGGACCTTGGTTCCGACCGCCGCCCCGGACCTTGGTTCCGACCGCCGCCCCGGACCTTGGTTCCGACCGCCGCCCCGGACCTTGGTTCCGACCGCCGCCCCGGACCTTGGTTCCGACTGCCGCATCGGACCTTGGGATCTGACCGCCGCCTCGGTCATTGTTTCCGACCGCCGCCCCGGACCTTGGTTCCGACCGCCACCCCGGACCTTGGTTCCGACCACCACTTCGGACCATGGTTCCGACCGCCACCACGGACCTTGGTCCCGACCGCCACCCCGGACCTTGGTTCCGACCGCCACCCCGGACCTTGGTTCCGACCGCCACCCCGGACCTTGGTTCCGACCGCCACCCCGGACCTTGGTTCCGAATGCCACCCGGGACCTTGGATCCGACCGGCACCCCGGACCTTGGTTCCGACCGGCGCCCCGGACCTTGGTTCCGACCACCACCCAGGAGCTCGGTTCCGAACGCCAACCCGGACCTTGGTTCCAACTGCCCCCACGGACTTTGGTTCCGACGCTACCCCGGACCTTGGTTCCGACCGCCACCCGGGACCTTGGTTCCGTCCGCCACACGGGACCTTGGTTCTGACTGCCACCCCGGACCTCGGTTCCGACCGCCACCCCGGACCTTGGTTCCGACCACCACCTCGGACTTTGGTTCCGACCACCTACTAGGACATTGGTTCTGACCGCCACCCGGGACCTTGGTTCCGTCCGCCACACGGGACCTTGGTTCCGACCGCCGCCCCGGACCTTGGTTCCGACCGCCGCCCCGGACCTTGGTTCCGACCGCCGCGCCGGACCTTGGTTCCGATCGCCGCCCCGGACCTTGGTTCCGACCGCCGCCCCGGACCTTGGTTCCGACCGCCGCCCCGGACCTTGGTTCCGACCGCCGCCCCGGACCTTGGTTCCGACCGCCGCCCCGGACCTTGGTTCCGACCGCCGCCCCGGACCTTGGTTCCGACCGCCGCCCCGGACCTTGGTTCCGACCGCCGCTCCGGACCTTGGTTCCGACCGCCGCCCCGGACCTTGGTTCCGACCGCCGCCCCGGACCTTGGTTCCGACCGCCGCCCCGGACCTTGGTTCCGACTGCCGCATCGGACCTTGGGATCTGACCGCCACCTCGGTCATTGTTTCCGACCGCCACCCCGGACCTTGGTTCCGACCGCCACCCCGGACCTTGGTTCCGACCACCACTTCGGACCATGGTTCCGACCGCCACCACGGACCTTGGTCCCGACCGCCACCCCGGACCTTGGTTCCGACCGCCACCCCGGACCTTGGTTCCGACCGCCACCCCGGACCTTGGTTCCGACCGCCACCCCGGACCTTGGTTCCGAATGCCACCCGGGACCTTGGTTCCGACCGGCACCCCGGACCTTGGTTCCGACCGGCGCCCCGGACCTTGGTTCCGACCACCACCCAGGAGCTCGGTTCCGAACGCCAACCCGGACCTTGGTTCCAACTGCCCCCACGGACTTTGGTTCCGACGCTACCCCGGACCTTGGTTCCGACCGCCACCCGGGACCTTGGTTCCGTCCGCCACACGGGACCTTGGTTCCGACCGCCACCCCGGACCTTGGGTTCTGACCGTCACCCCGGACCTTGGTTCCGACCGCCACCACGGAACGTGGTTCCGACCGCCACCCCTGACATTGGTTCCGACCGCGATCCCGGACCTTCGTTCCGACCGCCAGCCCGGATCTTGGTTCCGACCGCCACGCCGGACCTTGGTCCCGACCGCCACCCCGGACCTTGGTCCCGACCGCCACCCCGGACCTTGGTCCCGACCGCCGCCCCGGACCTTGGTCCCGACCGCCACCCCGGACCTTGGTCCCGACCGCCGCCCCGGACCTTGGTCCCGACCGCCGCCCCGGACCTTGGTTCCGACCGCCGCCCCGGACCTTGGTTCCGACCGCCGCCCCGGACCTTGGTTCCGACCGCCGCCCCGGACCTTGGTTCCGACCGCCGCCCCGGACCTTGGTTCCGACCGCCGCCCCGGACCTTGGTTCCGACCGCCGCCCCGGACCTTGGTTCCGACCGCCGCCCCGGACCTTGGTTCCGACCGCCGCCCCGGACCTTGGTTCCGACCGCCGCCCCGGACCTTGGTTCCGACCGCCGCCCCGGACCTTGGTTCCGACCGCCGCCCCGGACCTTGGTTCCGACCGCCGCCCCGGACCTTGGTTCCGACCGCCGCCCCGGACCTTGATTCCGACCGCCGCCCCGGACCTTGGTTCCGACCGCCGCCCCGGACCTTGGTTCCGACCGCCGCCCCGCACCTTGGTTCCGACCGCCGCCCCGCACCTTGGTTCCGACCGCCGCCCCGGACCTGGGTTCCGACCGCCGCCCCGGACCTTGGTCCCGACCGCCGCCCCGGACCTTGGTCCCGACCGCCGCCCCGGCCCTTGGTCCCGACCGCCGCCCCGGACCTTGGTCCCGACCGCCGCCCCGGACCTTGGTCCCGACCGCCACCCCGGACCTTGGTCCCGACCGCCTCCCCGGACCTTGGTCCCGACCGCCACCCCGGACCTTGGTCCCGACCGCCACCCCGGACCTTGGTCCCGACCGCCACCCCGGACCTTGGTCCCGACCGCCACCCCGGACCTTGGTCCCGACCGCCACCCCGGACCTTGGTCCCGACCGCCACCCCGGACCTTGGTCCCGACCGCCACCCCGGACCTTGGTCCCGAATGCCAGCCCGGACCTTGGTACCGACCGCCACCCCGGACCTTGGTTCTGACCGCCACCTCCACCTTTGTTCCGACCGCCACCCAGGACCTTGGTTCCGATCGCCACCCCGGACCTTGGTCCCGACCGCCACCCCGGACCTTGGTCCCGACCGCCACCCCGGACCTTGGTCCCGACCGCCACCCCGGACCTTGGTCCCGACCGCCACCCCGGACCTTGGTCCCGAATGCCAGCCCGGACCTTGGTACCGACCGCCACCCCGGACCTTGGTTCTGACCGCCACCTCCACCTTTGTTCCGACCGCCACCCAGGACCTTGGTTCCGATCGCCACCCAGGACCTTGGTTCCGACCGCCACCCAGGACCTTGGTTCCGACCGCCACCCCGGACCTTGGTTCCGACCGGCACCCCGGACCTTGGTTCCGTCCAGCACCTCGGACCTTGGCTCAGAACGCTACCCCATACCTTGATTCCGAGCGCCACCCCGGACCTCGGTTCCGACCGCCACCCCGGACCTCGGTTCCGACCGCCAGCCCGGACCTTGGTTCCGACCGCCAGCCCGGACCTTGGTCCCGACCGCCGCCCCGGACCTTGGTCCCGACCGCCGCCCCGGACCTTGGTCCCGACCGCCGCCCCGGACCTTGGTCCCGACCGCCGCCCCGGACCTTGGTCCCGACCGCCGCCCCGGACCTTGGTTCCGACCGCCACGCCGGACCTTGGTCCCGACCGCCACCCCGGACCTTGGTCCCGACCGCCACCCCGGACCTTGGTCCCGACCGCCGCCCCGGACCTTGGTCCCGACCGCCACCCCGGACCTTGGTCCCGACCGCCGCCCCGGACCTTGGTCCCGACCGCCGCCCCGGACCTTGGTTCCGACCGCCGCCCCGGACCTTGGTTCCGACCGCCGCCCCGGACCTTGGTTCCGACCGCCGCCCCGGACCTTGGTTCCGACCGCCGCCCCGGACCTTGGTTCCGACCGCAGCCCCGGACCTTGGTTCCGACCGCCGCCCCGGACCTTGGTTCCGACCGCCGCCCCGGACCTTGGTTCCGACCGCCGCCCCGGACCTTGGTTCCGACCGCCGCCCCGGACCTTGGTTCCGACCGCCGCCCCGGACCTTGGTTCCGACCGCCGCCCCGGACCTTGGTTCCGACCGCCGCCCCGGACCTTGGTTCCGACCGCCGCCCCGGACCTTGATTCCGACCGCCGCCCCGGACCTTGGTTCCGACCGCCGCCCCGGACCTTGGTTCCGACCGCCGCCCCGCACCTTGGTTCCGACCGCCGCCCCGCACCTTGGTTCCGACCGACGCCCCGGACCTGGGTTCCGACCGCCGCCCCGGACCTTGGTCCCGACCGCCGCCCCGGACCTTGGTCCCGACCGCCGCCCCGGACCTTGGTCCCGACCGCCGCCCCCGACCTTGGTCCCGACCGCCGCCCCGGACCTTGGTCCCGACCGCCGCCCCGGACCTTGGTCCCGACCGCCTCCCCGTACCTTGGTCCCGACCGCCACCCCGGACCTTGGTCCCGACCGCCACCCCGGACCTTGGTCCCGACCGCCACCCCGGACCTTGGTCCCGACCGCCACCCCGGACCTTGGTCCCGACCGCCACCCCGGACCTTGGTCCCGACCGCCACCCCGGACCTTGGTCCCGACCGCCACCCCGGACCTTGGTCCCGAATGCCAGCCCGGACCTTGGTACCGACCGCCACCCCGGACCTTGGTTCTGACCGCCACCTCCACCTTTGTTCCGACCGCCACCCAGGACCTTGGTTCCGATCGCCACCCCGGACCTTGGTCCCGACCGCCACCCCGGACCTTGGTCCCGACCGCCACCCCGGACCTTGGTCCCGACCGCCACCCCGGACCTTGGTCCCGACCGCCACCCCGGACCTTGGTCCCGAATGCCAGCCCGGACCTTGGTACCGACCGCCACCCCGGACCTTGGTTCTGACCGCCACCTCCACCTTTGTTCCGACCGCCACCCAGGACCTTGGTTCCGATCGCCACCCAGGACCTTGGTTCCGACCGCCACCCAGGACCTTGGTTCCGACCGCCACCCCGGACCTTGGTTCCGACCGGCACCCCGGACCTTGGTTCCGTCCAGCACCTCGGACCTTGGCTCAGAACGCTACCCCATACCTTGATTCCGAGCGCCACCCCGGACCTTGGTCCCGACCGCCGCCCCGGACCTTGGTTCCGACCGCCGCCCCGGACCTTGGTTCCGACCGCCGCCCCGGACCTTGGTTCCGACCGCCGCCCCGGACCTTGGTTCCGACCGCCGCCCCGGACCTTGGTTCCGACCGCCGCCCCGGACCTTGGTTCCGACCGCCGCCCCGGACCTTGGTTCCGACCGCCGCCCCGGACCTTGGTTCCGACCGCCGCCCCGGACCTTGGTTCCGACCGCCGCCCCGGACCTTGGTTCCGACCGCCGCCCCGGACCTTGGTTCCGACCGCCGCCCCGGACCTTGGTTCCGACCGCCGCCCCGGACCTTGGTTCCGACCGCCGCCCCGGACCTTGATTCCGACCGCCGCCCCGGACCTTGGTTCCGACCGCCGCCCCGGACCTTGGTTCCGACCGCCGCCCCGCACCTTGGTTCCGACCGCCGCCCCGCACCTTGGTTCCGACCGCCGCCCCGGACCTGGGTTCCGACCGCCGCCCCGGACCTTGGTCCCGACCGCCGCCCCGGACCTTGGTCCCGACCGCCGCCCCGGACCTTGGTCCCGACCGCCACCCCGGACCTTGGTCCCGAATGCCAGCCCGGACCTTGGTACCGACCGCCACCCCGGACCTTGGTTCTGACCGCCACCTCCACCTTTGTTCCGACCGCCACCCAGGACCTTGGTTCCGATCGCCACCCAGGACCTTGGTTCCGACCGCCACCCAGGACCTTGGTTCCGACCGCCACCCCGGACCTTGGTTCCGACCGGCACCCCGGACCTTGGTTCCGTCCAGCACCTCGGACCTTGGCTCAGAACGCTACCCCATACCTTGATTCCGAGCGCCACCCCGGACCTCGGTTCCGACCGCCACCCCGGACCTCGGTTCCGACCGCCAGCCCGGACCTTGGTTCCGACCGCCAGCCCGGACCTTGGTCCCGACCGCCACCCCGGACCTTGGTCCCGACCGCCGCCCCGGACCTTGGTCCCGACCGCCACCCCGGACCTTGGTCCCGACCGCCGCCCCGGACCTTGGTCCCGACCGCCGCCCCGGACCTTGGTTCCGACCGCCGCCCCGGACCTTGGTTCCGACCGCCGCCCCGGACCTTGGTTCCGACCGCCGCCCCGGACCTTGGTTCCGACCGCCGCCCCGGACCTTGGTTCCGACCGCCGCCCCGGACCTTGGTTCCGACCGCCGCCCCGGACCTTGGTTCCGACCGCCGCCCCGGACCTTGGTTCCGACCGCCGCCCCGGACCTTGGTTCCGACCGCCGCCCCGGACCTTGGTTCCGACCGCCGCCCCGGACCTTGGTTCCGACCGCCGCCCCGGACCTTGGTTCCGACCGCCGCCCCGGACCTTGGTTCCGACCGCCGCCCCGGACCTTGATTCGGACCGCCGCCCCGGACCTTGGTTCCGACCGCCGCCCCGGACCTTGGTTCCGACCGCCGCCCCGCACCTTGGTTCCGACCGCCGCCCCGCACCTTGGTTCCGACCGCCGCCCCGGACCTGGGTTCCGACCGCCGCCCCGGACCTTGGTCCCGACCGCCGCCCCGGACCTTGGTCCCGACCGCCGCCCCGGACCTTGGTCCCGACCGCCGCCCCGGACCTTGGTCCCGACCGCCACCCCGGACCTTGGTCCCGAATGCCAGCCCGGACCTTGGTACCGACCGCCACCCCGGACCTTGGTTCTGACCGCCACCTCCACCTTTGTTCCGACCGCCACCCAGGACCTTGGTTCCGATCGCCACCCCGGACCTTGGTCCCGACCGCCACCCCGGACCTTGGTCCCGACCGCCACCCCGGACCTTGGTCCCGACCGCCACCCCGGACCTTGGTCCCGACCGCCACCCCGGACCTTGGTCCCGAATGCCAGCCCGGACCTTGGTACCGACCGCCACCCCGGACCTTGGTTCTGACCGCCACCTCCACCTTTGTTCCGACCGCCACCCAGGACCTTGGTTCCGATCGCCACCCAGGACCTTGGTTCCGACCGCCACCCAGGACCTTGGTTCCGACCGCCACCCCGGACCTTGGTTCCGACCGGCACCCCGGACCTTGGTTCCGTCCAGCACCTCGGACCTTGGCTCAGAACGCTACCCCATACCTTGATTCCGAGCGCCACCCCGGACCTCGGTTCCGACCGCCACCCCGGACCTCGGTTCCGACCGCCAGCCCGGACCTTGGTTCCGACCGCCAGCCCGGACCTTGGTCCCGACCGCCGCCCCGGACCTTGGTCCCGACCGCCGCCCCGGACCTTGGTCCCGACCGCCGCCCCGGACCTTGGTCCCGACCGCCGCCCCGGACCTTGGTCCCGACCGCCGCCCCGGACCTTGGTTCCGACCGCCACGCCGGACCTTGGTCCCGACCGCCACCCCGGACCTTGGTCCCGACCGCCACCCCGGACCTTGGTCCCGACCGCCGCCCCGGACCTTGGTCCCGACCGCCACCCCGGACCTTGGTCCCAACCGCCGCCCCGGACCTTGGTCCCGACCGCCGCCCCGGACCTTGGTTCCGACCGCCGCCCCGGACCTTGGTTCCGACCGCCGCCCCGGACCTTGGTTCCGACCGCCGCCCCGGACCTTGGTTCCGACCGCCGCCCCGGACCTTGGTTCCGACCGCAGCCCCGGACCTTGGTTCCGACCGCCGCCTCGGACCTTGGTTCCGACCGCCGCCCCGGACCTTGGTTCCGACCGCCGCCCCGGACCTTGGTTCCGACCGCCGCCCCGGACCTTGGTTCCGACCGCCGCCCCGGACCTTGGTTCCGACCGCCGCCCCGGACCTTGGTTCCGACCGCCGCCCCGGACCTTGGTTCCGACCGCCGCCCCGGACCTTGTTTCCGACCGCCGCCCCGGACCTTGGTTCCGACCGCCGCCCCGGACCTTGGTTCCGACCGCCGCCCCGCACCTTGGTTCCGACCGCCGCCCCGCACCTTGGTTCCGACCGACGCCCCGGACCTGGGTTCCGACCGCCGCCCCGGACCTTGGTCCCGACCGCCGCCCCGGACCTTGGTCCCGACCGCCGCCCCGGACCTTGGTCCCGACCGCCGCCCCGGACCTTGGTCCCGACCGCCGCCCCGGACCTTGGTCCCGACCGCCGCCCCGGACCTTGGTCCCGACCGCCTCCCCGTACCTTGGTCCCGACCGCCACCCCGGACCTTGGTCCCGACCGCCACCCCGGACCTTGGTCCCGACCGCCACCCCGGACCTTGGTCCCGACCGCCACCCCGGACCTTGGTCCCGACCGCCACCCCGGACCTTGGTCCCGACCGCCACCCCGGACCTTGGTCCCGACCGCCACCCCGGACCTTGGTCCCGAATGCCAGCCCGGACCTTGGTACCGACCGCCACCCCGGACCTTGGTTCTGACCGCCACCTCCACCTTTGTTCCGACCGCCACCCAGGACCTTGGTTCCGATCGCCACCCCGGACCTTGGTCCCGACCGCCACCCCGGACCTTGGTCCCGACCGCCACCCCGGACCTTGGTCCCGACCGCCACCCCGGACCTTGGTCCCGACCGCCACCCCGGACCTTGGTCCCGAATGCCAGCCCGGACCTTGGTACCGACCGCCACCCCGGACCTTGGTTCTGACCGCCACCTCCACCTTTGTTCCGACCGCCACCCAGGACCTTGGTTCCGATCGCCACCCAGGACCTTGGTTCCGACCGCCACCCAGGACCTTGGTTCCGACCGCCACGCCGGACCTTGCTTCCGACCGGCACCCCGGACCTTGGTTCCGTCCAGCACCTCGGACCTTGGCTCAGAACGCTACCCCATACCTTGATTCCGAGCGCCACCCCGGACCTTGGTCCCGACCGCCGCCCCGGACCTTGGTTCCGACCGCCGCCCCGGACCTTGGTTCCGACCGCCGCCCCGGACCTTGGTTCCGACCGCCGCCCCGGACCTTGGTTCCGACCGCCGCCCCGGACCTTGGTTCCGACCGCCGCCCCGGACCTTGGTTCCGACCGCCGCCCCGGACCTTGGTTCCGACCGCCGCCCCGGACCTTGGTTCCGACCGCCGCCCCGGACCTTGGTTCCGACCGCCGCCCCGGACCTTGGTTCCGACCGCCGCCCCGGACCTTGGTTCCGACCGCCGCCCCGGACCTTGGTTCCGACCGCCGCCCCGGACCTTGGTTCCGACCGCCGCCCCGGACCTTGATTCCGACCGCCGCCCCGGACCTTGGTTCCGACCGCCGCCCCGGACCTTGGTTCCGACCGCCGCCCCGCACCTTGGTTCCGACCGCCGCCCCGCACCTTGGTTCCGACCGCCGCCCCGGACCTGGGTTCCGACCGCCGCCCCGGACCTTGGTCCCGACCGCCGCCCCGGACCTTGGTCCCGACCGCCGCCCCGGACCTTGGTCCCGACCGCCACCCCGGACCTTGGTCCCGAATGCCAGCCCGGACCTTGGTACCGACCGCCACCCCGGACCTTGGTTCTGACCGCCACCTCCACCTTTGTTCCGACCGCCACCCAGGACCTTGGTTCCGATCGCCACCCAGGACCTTGGTTCCGACATCCACCCAGGACCTTGGTTCCGACCGCCACCCCGGACCTTGGTTCCGACCGGCACCCCGGACCTTGGTTCCGTCCAGCACCTCGGACCTTGGCTCAGAACGCTACCCCATACCTTGATTCCGAGCGCCACCCCGGACCTCGGTTCCGACCGCCACCCCGGACCTCGGTTCCGACCGCCAGCCCGGACCTTGGTTCCGACCGCCAGCCCGGACCTTGGTCCCGACCGCCACCCCGGACCTTGGTCCCGACCGCCGCCCCGGACCTTGGTCCCGACCGCCACCCCGGACCTTGGTCCCGACCGCCGCCCCGGACCTTGGTCCCGACCGCCGCCCCGGACCTTGGTTCCGACCGCCGCCCCGGACCTTGGTTCCGACCGCCGCCCCGGACCTTGGTTCCGACCGCCGCCCCGGACCTTGGTTCCGACCGCCGCCCCGGACCTTGGTTCCGACCGCCGCCCCGGACCTTGGTTCCGACCGCCGCCCCGGACCTTGGTTCCGACCGCCGCCCCGGACCTTGGTTCCGACCGCCGCCCCGGACCTTGGTTCCGACCGCCGCCCCGGACCTTGGTTCCGACCGCCGCCCCGGACCTTGGTTCCGACCGCCGCCCCGGACCTTGGTTCCGACCGCCGCCCCGGACCTTGGTTCCGACCGCCGCCCCGGACCTTGGTTCCGACCGCCGCCCCGCACCTTGGTTCCGACCGCCGCCCCGCACCTTGGTTCCGACCGCCGCCCCGGACCTGGGTTCCGACCGCCGCCCCGGACCTTGGTCCCGACCGCCGCCCCGGACCTTGGTCCCGACCGCCGCCCCGGACCTTGGTCCCGACCGCCGCCCCGGACCTTGGTCCCGACCGCCGCCCCGGACCTTGGTCCCGACCGCCGCCCCGGACCTTGGTCCCGACCGCCTCCCCGGACCTTGGTCCCGACCGCCACCCCGGACCTTGGTCCCGACCGCCACCCCGGACCTTGGTCCCGACCGCCACCCCGGACCTTGGTCCCGACCGCCACCCCGGACCTTGGTCCCGACCGCCACCCCGGACCTTGGTCCCGACCGCCACCCCGGACCTTGGTCCCGACCGCCACCCCGGACCTTGGTCCCGAATGCCAGCCCGGACCTTGGTACCGACCGCCACCCCGGACCTTGGTTCTGACCGCCACCTCCACCTTTGTTCCGACCGCCACCCAGGACCTTGGTTCCGATCGCCACCCCGGACCTTGGTCCCGACCGCCACCCCGGACCTTGGTCCCGACCGCCACCCCGGACCTTGGTCCCGACCGCCACCCCGGACCTTGGTCCCGACCGCCGCCCCGGACCTTGGTCCCGACCGCTGCCCCGGACCTTGGTCCCGACCGCCGCCCCGGACCTTGGTTCCGACCGCCGCCCCGGACCTTGGTTCCGACCGCCGCCCCGGACCTTGGTTCCGACCGCCGCCCCGGACCTTGGTTCCGACCGCCGCCCCGGACCTTGGTTCCGACCGCCGCCCCGGACCTTGGTTCCGACCGCCGCCCCGGACCTTGGTTCCGACCGCCGCCCCGGACCTTGGTTCCGACCGCCGCCCCGGACCTTGGTTCCGACCGCCGCCCCGGACCTTGATTCCGACCGCCGCCCCGGACCTTGGTTCCGACCGCCGCCCCGGACCTTGGTTCCGACCGCCGCCCCGCACCTTGGTTCCGACCGCCGCCCCGCACCTTGGTTCCGACCGCCGCCCCGGACCTGGGTTCCGACCGCCGCCCCGGACCTTGGTCCCGACCGCCGCCCCGGACCTTGGTCCCGACCGCCGCCCCGGACCTTGGTCCCGACCGCCGCCCCGGACCTTGGTCCCGACCGCCGCCCCGGACCTTGGTCCCGACCGCCGCCCCGGACCTTGGTCCCGACCGCCTCCCCGTACCTTGTTCCCGACCGCCACCCCGGACCTTGGTCCCGACCGCCACCCCAGACCTTGGTCCCGACCGCCACCCCGGACCTTGGTCCCGACCGCCACCCCGGACCTTGGTCCCGACCGCCACCCCGGACCTTGGTCCCGACCGCCACCCCGGACCTTGGTCCCGACCGCCACCCCGGACCTTGGTCCCGACCGCCACCCCGGACCTTGGTCCCGACCGCCACCCCGGACCTTGGTCCCGACCGCCACCCCGGACCTTGGTCCCGACCGCCACCCCGGACCTTGGTCCCGAATGCCAGCCCGGACCTTGGTACCGACCGCCACCCCGGACCTTGGTTCTGACCGCCACCTCCACCTTTGTTCCGACCGCCACCCAGGACCTTGGTTCCGATCGCCACCCCGGACCTTGGTCCCGACCGCCACCCCGGACCTTGGTCCCGACCGCCACCCCGGACCTTGGTCCCGACCGCCACCCCGGACCTTGGTCCCGACCGCCACCCCGGACCTTGGTCCCGAATGCCAGCCCGGACCTTGGTACCGACCGCCACCCCGGACCGTGGTTCTGACCGCCACCTCCACCTTTGTTCCGACCGCCACCCAGGACCTTGGTTCCGATCGCCACCCAGGACCTTGGTTCCGACCGCCACCCAGGACCTTGGTTCCGACCGCCACCCCGGACCTTGGTTCCGACCGGCACCCCGGACCTTGGTTCCGTCCAGCACCTCGGACCTTGGCTCAGAACGCTACCAGATACCTTGATTCCGAGCGCCACCCCGGACCTCGGTTCCGACCGCCACCCCGGACCTCGGTTCCGACCGCCAGCCCGGACCTTGGTTCCGACCGCCAGCCCGGACCTTGGTCCCGACCGCCACCCCGGACCTTGGTCCCGACCGCCGCCCCGGACCTTGGTCCCGACCGCCACCCCGGACCTTGGTCCCGACCGCCGCCCCGGACCTTGGTCCCGACCGCCGCCCCGGACCTTGGTTCCGACCGCCGCCCCGGACCTTGGTTCCGACCGCCGCCCCGGACCTTGGTTCCGACCGCCGCCCCGGACCTTGGTTCCGACCGCCGCCCCGGACCTTGGTTCCGACCGCCGCCCCGGACCTTGGTTCCGACCGCCGCCCCGGACCTTGGTTCCGACCGCCGCCCCGGACCTTGGTTCCGACCGCCGCCCCGGACCTTGGTTCCGACCGCCGCCCCGGACCTTGGTTCCGACCGCCGCCCCGGACCTTGGTTCCGACCGCCGCCCCGGACCTTGGTTCCGACCGCCGCCCCGGACCTTGGTTCCGACCGCCGCCCCGGACCTTGATTCCGACCGCCGCCCCGGACCTTGGTTCCGACCGCCGCCCCGGACCTTGGTTCCGACCGCCGCCCCGCACCTTGGTTCCGACCGCCGCCCCGCACCTTGGTTCCGACCGCCGCCCCGGACCTGGGTCCCGACCGCCGCCCCGGACCTTGGTCCCGACCGCCGCCCCGGACCTTGGTCCCGACCGCCGCCCCGGACCTTGGTCCCGACCGCCATCCCGGACCTTGGTCCCGAATGCCAGCCCGGACCTTGGTACCGACCGCCACCCCGGACCTTGGTTCTGACCGCCACCTCCACCTTTGTTCCGACCGCCACCCAGGACCTTGGTTCCGATCGCCACCCAGGACCTTGGTTCCGACCGCCACCCAGGACCTTGGTTCCGACCGCCACCCCGGACCTTGGTTCCGACCGGCACCCCGGACCTTGGTTCCGTCCAGCACCTCGGACCTTGGCTCAGAACGCTACCCCATACCTTGAATCCGAGCGCCACCCCGGACCTCGGTTCCGACCGCCACCCCGGACCTCGGTTCCGACCGCCAGCCCGGACCTTGGTTCCGACCGCCAGCCCGGACCTTGGTCCCGACCGCCACCCCGGACCTTGGTCCCGACCGCCGCCCCGGACGTTGGTCCCGACCGCCACCCCGGACCTTGGTCCCGACCGCCGCCCCGGACCTTGGTCCCGACCGCCGCCCCGGACCTTGGTTCCGACCGCCGCCCCGGACCTTGGTTCCGACCGCCGCCCCGGACCTTGGTTCCGACCGCCGCCCCGGACCTTGGTTCCGACCGCCGCCCCGGACCTTGGTTCCGACCGCCGCCCCGGACCTTGGTTCCGACCGCCGCCCCGGACCTTGGTTCCGACCGCCGCCCC
The DNA here is from genome assembly GCF_964213995.1 of Mustelus asterias. Taxonomy (NCBI): domain Eukaryota; kingdom Metazoa; phylum Chordata; class Chondrichthyes; order Carcharhiniformes; family Triakidae; genus Mustelus; species Mustelus asterias. The sequence goes on along the minus strand of NW_027592494.1, from coordinate 35,413 downwards.
GGACCTTGGTTCCGACCGCCGCCCCGGACCTTGGTTCCGACCGCCGCCCCGGACATTGGTTCCGACCGCCGCCCCGGACCTTGGTTCCGACCGCCGCCCCGGACCTTGGTTCCGACCGCCGCCCCGGACCTTGGTTCCGACCGCCGCCCCGGACCTTGATTCCGACCGCCGCCCCGGACCTTGGTTCCGACCGCCGCCCCGGACCTTGGTTCCGACCGCCGCCCCGCACCTTGGTTCCGACCGCCGCCCCGCACCTTGGTTCCGACCGCCGCCCCGGACCTGGGTTCCGACCGCCGCCCCGGACCTTGGTCCCGACCGCCGCCCCGGACCTTGGTCCCGACCGCCGCCCCGGACCTTGGTCCCGACCGCCGCCCCGGACCTTGGTCCCGACCGCCGCCCCGGACCTTGGTCCCGACCGCCTCCCCGGACCTTGGTCCCGACCGCCACCCCGGACCTTGGTTCTGACCGCCACCTCCACCTTTGTTCCGACCGCCACCCAGGACCTTGGTTCCGATCGCCACCCCGGACCTTGGTCCCGACCGCCACCCCGGACCTTGGTCCCGACCGCCACCCCGGACCTTGGTCCCGACCGCCACCCCGGACCTTGGTCCCGACCGCCACCCCGGACCTTGGTCCCGAATGCCAGCCCGGACCTTGGTACCGACCGCCACCCCGGACCGTGGTTCTGACCGCCACCTCCACCTTTGTTCCGACCGCCACCCAGGACCTTGGTTCCGATCGCCACCCAGGACCTTGGTTCCGACCGCCACCCAGGACCTTGGTTCCGACCGCCACCCCGGACCTTGGTTCCGACCGGCACCCCGGACCTTGGTTCCGTCCAGCACCTCGGACCTTGGCTCAGAACGCTACCAGATACCTTGATTCCGAGCGCCACCCCGGACCTCGGTTCCGACCGCCACCCCGGACCTCGGTTCCGACCGCCAGCCCGGACCTTGGTTCCGACCGCCAGCCCGGACCTTGGTCCCGACCGCCACCCCGGACCTTGGTCCCGACCGCCGCCCCGGACCTTGGTCCCGACCGCCACCCCGGACCTTGGTCCCGACCGCCGCCCCGGACCTTGGTCCCGACCGCCGCCCCGGACCTTGGTTCCGACCGCCGCCCCGGACCTTGGTTCCGACCGCCGCCCCGGACCTTGGTTCCGACCGCCGCCCCGGACCTTGGTTCCGACCGCCGCCCCGGACCTTGGTTCCGACCGCCGCCCCGGACCTTGGTTCCGACCGCCGCCCCGGACCTTGGTTCCGACCGCCGCCCCGGACCTTGGTTCCGACCGCCGCCCCGGACCTTGGTTCCGACCGCCGCCCCGGACCTTGGTTCCGACCGCCGCCCCGGACCTTGGTTCCGACCGCCGCCCCGGACCTTGGTTCCGACCGCCGCCCCGGACCTTGGTTCCGACCGCCGCCCCGGACCTTGATTCCGACCGCCGCCCCGGACCTTGGTTCCGACCGCCGCCCCGGACCTTGGTTCCGACCGCCGCCCCGCACCTTGGTTCCGACCGCCGCCCCGCACCTTGGTTCCGACCGCCGCCCCGGACCTGGGTCCCGACCGCCGCCCCGGACCTTGGTCCCGACCGCCGCCCCGGACCTTGGTCCCGACCGCCGCCCCGGACCTTGGTCCCGACCGCCATCCCGGACCTTGGTCCCGAATGCCAGCCCGGACCTTGGTACCGACCGCCACCCCGGACCTTGGTTCTGACCGCCACCTCCACCTTTGTTCCGACCGCCACCCAGGACCTTGGTTCCGATCGCCACCCAGGACCTTGGTTCCGACCGCCACCCAGGACCTTGGTTCCGACCGCCACCCCGGACCTTGGTTCCGACCGGCACCCCGGACCTTGGTTCCGTCCAGCACCTCGGACCTTGGCTCAGAACGCTACCCCATACCTTGAATCCGAGCGCCACCCCGGACCTCGGTTCCGACCGCCACCCCGGACCTCGGTTCCGACCGCCAGCCCGGACCTTGGTTCCGACCGCCAGCCCGGACCTTGGTCCCGACCGCCACCCCGGACCTTGGTCCCGACCGCCGCCCCGGACGTTGGTCCCGACCGCCACCCCGGACCTTGGTCCCGACCGCCGCCCCGGACCTTGGTCCCGACCGCCGCCCCGGACCTTGGTTCCGACCGCCGCCCCGGACCTTGGTTCCGACCGCCGCCCCGGACCTTGGTTCCGACCGCCGCCCCGGACCTTGGTTCCGACCGCCGCCCCGGACCTTGGTTCCGACCGCCGCCCCGGACCTTGGTTCCGACCGCCGCCCCGGACCTTGGTTCCGACCGCCGCCCCGGACCTTGGTTCCGACCGCCGCCCCGGACCTTGGTTCCGACCGCCGCCCCGGACATTGGTTCCGACCGCCGCCCCGGACCTTGGTTCCGACCGCCGCCCCGGACCTTGGTTCCGACCGCCGCCCCGGACCTTGGTTCCGACCGCCGCCCCGGACCTTGATTCCGACCGCCGCCCCGGACCTTGGTTCCGACCGCCGCCCCGGACCTTGGTTCCGACCGCCGCCCCGCACCTTGGTTCCGACCGCCGCCCCGCACCTTGGTTCCGACCGCCGCCCCGGACCTGGGTTCCGACCGCCGCCCCGGACCTTGGTCCCGACCGCCGCCCCGGACCTTGGTCCCGACCGCCGCCCCGGACCTTGGTCCCGACCGCCGCCCCGGACCTTGGTCCCGACCGCCGCCCCGGACCTTGGTCCCGACCGCCTCCCCGGACCTTGGTCCCGACCGCCACCCCGGACCTTGGTTCTGACCGCCACCTCCACCTTTGTTCCGACCGCCACCCAGGACCTTGGTTCCGATCGCCACCCCGGACCTTGGTCCCGACCGCCACCCCGGACCTTGGTCCCGACCGCCACCCCGGACCTTGGTCCCGACCGCCACCCCGGACCTTGGTCCCGACCGCCACCCCGGACCTTGGTCCCGACCGCCGCCCCGGACCTTGGTCCCGACCGCCGCCCCGGACCTTGGTTCCGACCGCCGCCCCGGACCTTGGTTCCGACCGCCGCCCCGGACCTTGGTTCCGACCGCCGCCCCGGACCTTGGTTCCGACCGCCGCCCCGGACCTTGGTTCCGACCGCCGCCCCGGACCTTGGTTCCGACCGCCGCCCCGGACCTTGGTTCCGACCGCCGCCCCGGACCTTGGTTCCGACCGCCGCCCCGGACCTTGGTTCCGACCGCCGCCCCGGACCTTGATTCCGACCGCCGCCCCGGACCTTGGTTCCGACCGCCGCCCCGGACCTTGGTTCCGACCGCCGCCCCGCACCTTGGTTCCGACCGCCGCCCCGCACCTTGGTTCCGACCGCCGCCCCGGACCTGGGTTCCGACCGCCGCCCCGGACCTTGGTCCCGACCGCCGCCCCGGACCTTGGTCCCGACCGCCGCCCCGGACCTTGGTCCCGACCGCCGCCCCGGACCTTGGTCCCGACCGCCGCCCCGGACCTTGGTCCCGACCGCCACCCCGGACCTTGGTCCCGACCGCCACCCCGGACCTTGGTCCCGAATGCCAGCCCGGACCTTGGTACCGACCGCCACCCCGGACCTTGGTTCTGACCGCCACCTCCACCTTTGTTCCGACCGCCACCCAGGACCTTGGTTCCGATCGCCACCCCGGACCTTGGTCCCGACCGCCACCCCGGACCTTGGTCCCGACCGCCACCCCGGACCTTGGTCCCGACCGCCACCCCGGACCTTGGTCCCGACCGCCGCCCCGGACCTTGGTCCCGACCGCCGCCCCGGACCTTGGTCCCGACCGCCGCCCCGGACCTTGGTTCCGACCGCCGCCCCGGACCTTGGTTCCGACCGCCGCCCCGGACCTTGGTTCCGACCGCCGCCCCGGACCTTGGTTCCGACCGCCGCCCCGGACCTTGGTTCCGACCGCCGCCCCGGACCTTGGTTCCGACCGCCGCCCCGGACCTTGGTTCCGACCGCCGCCCCGGACCTTGGTTCCGACCGCCGCCCCGGACCTTGGTTCCGACCGCCGCCCCGGACCTTGGTTCCGACCGCCGCCCCGGACCTTGGTTCCGACCGCCGCCCCGGACCTTGGTTCCGACCGCCGCCCCGGACCTTGGTTCCGACCGCCGCCCCGGACCTTGGTTCCGACCGCCGCCCCGGACCTTGGTTCCGACCGCCGCCCCGGACCTTGGTTCCGACCGCCGCCCCGGACCTTGGTTCCGACCGCCGCCCCGGACCTTGGTTCCGACCGCCGCCCCGGACCTTGGTTCCGACCGCCGCCCCGGACCTTGATTCCGACCGCCGCCCCGGACCTTGGTTCCGACCGCCGCCCCGGACCTTGGTTCCGACCGCCGCCCCGCACCTTGGTTCCGACCGCCGCCCCGCACCTTGGTTCCGACCGCCGCCCCGGACCTGGGTTCCGACCGCCGCCCCGGACCTTGGTCCCGACCGCCGCCCCGGACCTTGGTCCCGACCGCCGCCACGGACCTTGGTCCCGACCGCCGCCCCGGACCTTGGTCCCGACCGCCGCCCCGGACCTTGGTCCCGACCGCCGCCCCGGACCTTGGTCCCGACCGCCTCCCCGGACCTTGGTCCCGACCGCCACCCCGGACCTTGGTCCCGACCGCCACCCCGGACCTTGTTCCCGACCGCCACCCCGGACCTTGGTCCCGACCGCCACCCCGGACCTTGGTCCCGACCGCCACCCCGGACCTTGGTCCCGACCGCCACCCCGGACCTTGGTCCCGACCGCCACCCCGGACCTTGGTCCCGAATGCCAGCCCGGACCTTGGTACCGACCGCCACCCCGGACCTTGGTTCTGACCGCCACCTCCACCTTTGTTCCGACCGCCACCCAGGACCTTGGTTCCGATCGCCACCCCGGACCTTGGTCCCGACCGCCACCCCGGACCTTGGTCCCGACCGCCACCCCGGACCTTGGTCCCGACCGCCACCCCGGACCTTGGTCCCGACCGCCGCCCCGGACCTTGGTCCCGACCGCTGCCCCGGACCTTGGTCCCGACCGCCGCCCCGGACCTTGGTTCCGACCGCCGCCCCGGACCTTGGTTCCGACCGCCGCCCCGGACCTTGGTTCCGACCGCCGCCCCGGACCTTGGTTCCGACCGCCGCCCCGGACCTTGGTTCCGACCGCCGCCCCGGACCTTGGTTCCGACCGCCGCCCCGGACCTTGGTTCCGACCGCCGCCCCGGACCTTGGTTCCGACCGCCGCCCCGGACCTTGGTTCCGACCGCCGCCCCGGACCTTGATTCCGACCGCCGCCCCGGACCTTGGTTCCGACCGCCGCCCCGGACCTTGGTTCCGACCGCCGCCCCGCACCTTGGTTCCGACCGCCGCCCCGCACCTTGGTTCCGACCGCCGCCCCGGACCTGGGTTCCGACCGCCGCCCCGGACCTTGGTCCCGACCGCCGCCCCGGACCTTGGTCCCGACCGCCGCCCCGGACCTTGGTCCCGACCGCCGCCCCGGACCTTGGTCCCGACCGCCGCCCCGGACCTTGGTCCCGACCGCCGCCCCGGACCTTGGTCCCGACCGCCTCCCCGTACCTTGTTCCCGACCGCCACCCCGGACCTTGGTCCCGACCGCCACCCCAGACCTTGGTCCCGACCGCCACCCCGGACCTTGGTCCCGACCGCCACCCCGGACCTTGGTCCCGACCGCCACCCCGGACCTTGGTCCCGACCGCCACCCCGGACCTTGGTCCCGACCGCCACCCCGGACCTTGGTCCCGAATGCCAGCCCGGACCTTGGTACCGACCGCCACCCCGGACCTTGGTTCTGACCGCCACCTCCACCTTTGTTCCGACCGCCACCCAGGACCTTGGTTCCGATCGCCACCCCGGACCTTGGTCCCGACCGCCACCCCGGACCTTGGTCCCGACCGCCACCCCGGACCTTGGTCCCGACCGCCACCCCGGACCTTGGTCCCGACCGCCACCCCGGACCTTGGTCCCGAATGCCAGCCCGGACCTTGGTACCGACCGCCACCCCGGACCGTGGTTCTGACCGCCACCTCCACCTTTGTTCCGACCGCCACCCAGGACCTTGGTTCCGATCGCCACCCAGGACCTTGGTTCCGACCGCCACCCAGGACCTTGGTTCCGACCGCCACCCCGGACCTTGGTTCCGACCGGCACCCCGGACCTTGGTTCCGTCCAGCACCTCTCACCTTGGCTCAGAACGCTACCCCATACCTTGATTCCGAGCGCCACCCCGGACCTCGGTTCCGACCGCCACCCCGGACCTCGGTTCCGACCGCCAGCCCGGACCTTGGTTCCGACCGCCAGCCCGGACCTTGGTCCCGACCGCCACCCCGGACCTTGGTCCCGACCGCCGCCCCGGACCTTGGTCCCGACCGCCACCCCGGACCTTGGTCCCGACCGCCGCCCCGGACCTTGGTCCCGACCGCCGCCCCGGACCTTGGTTCCGACCGCCGCCCCGGACCTTGGTTCCGACCGCCGCCCCGGACCTTGGTTCCGACCGCCGCCCCGGACCTTGGTTCCGACCGCCGCCCCGGACCTTGGTTCCGACCGCCGCCCCGGACCTTGGTTCCGACCGCCGCCCCGGACCTTGGTTCCGACCGCCGCCCCGGACCTTGGTTCCGACCGCCGCCCCGGACCTTGGTTCCGACCGCCGCCCCGGACCTTGGTTCCGACCGCCGCCCCGGACCTTGGTTCCGACCGCCGCCCCGGACCTTGGTTCCGACCGCCGCCCCGGACCTTGGTTCCGACCGCCGCCCCGGACCTTGATTCCGACCGCCGCCCCGGACCTTGGTTCCGACCGCCGCCCCGGACCTTGGTTCCGACCGCCGCCCCGCACCTTGGTTCCGACCGCCGCCCCGCACCTTGGTTCCGACCGCCGCCCCGGACCTGGGTCCCGACCGCCGCCCCGGACCTTGGTCCCGACCGCCGCCCCGGACCTTGGTCCCGACCGCCGCCCCGGACCTTGGTCCCGACCGCCATCCCGGACCTTGGTCCCGAATGCCAGCCCGGACCTTGGTACCGACCGCCACCCCGGACCTTGGTTCTGACCGCCACCTCCACCTTTGTTCCGACCGCCACCCAGGACCTTGGTTCCGATCGCCACCCAGGACCTTGGTTCCGACCGCCACCCAGGACCTTGGTTCCGACCGCCACCCCGGACCTTGGTTCCGACCGGCACCCCGGACCTTGGTTCCGTCCAGCACCTCGGACCTTGGCTCAGAACGCTACCCCATACCTTGAATCCGAGCGCCACCCCGGACCTCGGTTCCGACCGCCACCCCGGACCTCGGTTCCGACCGCCAGCCCGGACCTTGGTTCCGACCGCCAGCCCGGACCTTGGTCCCGACCGCCACCCCGGACCTTGGTCCCGACCGCCGCCCCGGACGTTGGTCCCGACCGCCACCCCGGACCTTGGTCCCGACCGCCGCCCCGGACCTTGGTCCCGACCGCCGCCCCGGACCTTGGTTCCGACCGCCGCCCCGGACCTTGGTTCCGACCGCCGCCCCGGACCTTGGTTCCGACCGCCGCCCCGGACCTTGGTTCCGACCGCCGCCCCGGACCTTGGTTCCGACCGCCGCCCCGGACCTTGGTTCCGACCGCCGCCCCGGACCTTGGTTCCGACCGCCGCCCCGGACCTTGGTTCCGACCGCCGCCCCGGACCTTGGTTCCGACCGCCGCCCCGGACCTTGGTTCCGACCGCCGCCCCGGACCTTGGTTCCGACCGCCGCCCCGGACCTTGGTTCCGACCGCCGCCCCGGACCTTGGTTCCGACCGCCGCCCCGGACCTTGATTCCGACCGCCGCCCCGGACCTTGGTTCCGACCGCCGCCCCGGACCTTGGTTCCGACCGCCGCCCCGCACCTTGGTTCCGACCGCCGCCCCGCACCTTGGTTCCGACCGCCGCCCCGGACCTGGGTTCCGACCGCCGCCCCGGACCTTGGTCCCGACCGCCGCCCCGGACCTTGGTCCCGACCGCCGCCCCGGACCTTGGTCCCGACCGCCGCCCCGGACCTTGGTCCCGACCGCCGCCCCGGACCTTGGTCCCGACCGCCTCCCCGGACCTTGGTCCCGACCGCCACCCCGGACCTTGGTTCTGACCGCCACCTCCACCTTTGTTCCGACCGCCACCCAGGACCTTGGTTCCGATCGCCACCCCGGACCTTGGTCCCGACCGCCACCCCGGACCTTGGTCCCGACCGCCACCCCGGACCTTGGTCCCGACCGCCACCCCGGACCTTGGTCCCGACCGCCACCCCGGACCTTGGTCCCGACCGCCGCCCCGGACCTTGGTCCCGACCGCCGCCCCGGACCTTGGTTCCGACCGCCGCCCCGGACCTTGGTTCCGACCGCCGCCCCGGACCTTGGTTCCGACCGCCGCCCCGGACCTTGGTTCCGACCGCCGCCCCGGACCTTGGTTCCGACCGCCGCCCCGGACCTTGGTTCCGACCGCCGCCCCGGACCTTGGTTCCGACCGCCGCCCCGGACCTTGGTTCCGACCGCCGCCCCGGACCTTGATTCCGACCGCCGCCCCGGACCTTGGTTCCGACCGCCGCCCCGGACCTTGGTTCCGACCGCCGCCCCGCACCTTGGTTCCGACCGCCGCCCCGCACCTTGGTTCCGACCGCCGCCCCGGACCTGGGTTCCGACCGCCGCCCCGGACCTTGGTCCCGACCGCCGCCCCGGACCTTGGTCCCGACCGCCGCCCCGGACCTTGGTCCCGACCGCCGCCCCGGACCTTGGTCCCGACCGCCGCCCCGGACCTTGGTCCCGACCGCCACCCCGGACCTTGGTCCCGACCGCCACCCCGGACCTTGGTCCCGAATGCCAGCCCGGACCTTGGTACCGACCGCCACCCCGGACCTTGGTTCTGACCGCCACCTCCACCTTTGTTCCGACCGCCACCCAGGACCTTGGTTCCGATCGCCACCCCGGACCTTGGTCCCGACCGCCACCCCGGACCTTGGTCCCGACCGCCACCCCGGACCTTGGTCCCGACCGCCACCCCGGACCTTGGTCCCGACCGCCGCCCCGGACCTTGGTCCCGACCGCCGCCCTGGACCTTGGTCCCGACCGCCGCCCCGGACCTTGGTTCCGACCGCCGCCCCGGACCTTGGTTCCGACCGCCGCCCCGGACCTTGGTTCCGACCGCCGCCCCGGACCTTGGTTCCGACCGCCGCCCCGGACCTTGGTTCCGACCGCCGCCCCGGACCTTGGTTCCGACCGCCGCCCCGGACCTTGGTTCCGACCGCCGCCCCGGACCTTGGTTCCGACCGCCGCCCCGGACCTTGGTTCCTACCGCCGCCCCGGACCTTGATTCCGACCGCCGCCCCGGACCTTGGTTCCGACCACCGCCCCGGACCTTGGTTCCGACCGCCGCCCCGCACCTTGGTTCCGACCGCCGCCCCGCACCTTGGTTCCGACCGCCGCCCCGGAGCTGGGTTCCGACCGCCGCCCCGGACCTTGGTCCCGACCGCCGCCCCGGACCTTGGTCCCGACCGCCGCCCCGGACCTTGGTCCCGACCGCCGCCCCGGACCTTGGTCCCGACCGCCGCCCCGGACCTTGGTCCCGACCGCCGCCCCCGACCTTGGTCCCGACCGCCTCCCCGTACCTTGGTCCCGACCGCCACCCCGGACCTTGGTCCCGACCGCCACCCCAGACCTTGGTCCCGACCGCCACCCCGGACCTTGGTCCCGACCGCCACCCCGGACCTTGGTCCCGACCGCCACCCCGGACCTTGGTCCCGACCGCCACCCCGGACCTTGGTCCCGACCGCCACCCCGGACCTTGGTCCCGAATGCCAGCCCGGACCTTGGTACCGACCGCCACCCCGGACCTTGGTTCTGACCGCCACCTCCACCTTTGTTCCGACCGCCACCCAGGACCTTGGTTCCGATCGCCACCCCGGACCTTGGTCCCGACCGCCACCCCGGACCTTGGTCCCGACCGCCACCCCGGACCTTGGTCCCGACCGCCACCCCGGACCTTGGTCCCGACCGCCACCCCGGACCTTGGTCCCGAATGCCAGCCCGGACCTTGGTACCGACCGCCACCCCGGACCGTGGTTCTGACCGCCACCTCCACCTTTGTTCCGACCGCCACCCAGGACCTTGGTTCCGATCGCCACCCAGGACCTTGGTTCCGACCGCCACCCAGGACCTTGGTTCCGACCGCCACCCCGGACCTTGGTTCCGACCGGCACCCCGGACCTTGGTTCCGTCCAGCACCTCGGACCTTGGCTCAGAACGCTACCCCATACCTTGATTCCGAGCGCCACCCCGGACCTCGGTTCCGACCGCCACCCCGGACCTCGGTTCCGACCGCCAGCCCGGACCTTGGTTCCGACCGCCAGCCCGGACCTTGGTCCCGACCGCCACCCCGGACCTTGGTCCCGACCGCCGCCCCGGACCTTGGTCCCGACCGCCACCCCGGACCTTGGTCCCGACCGCCGCCCCGGACCTTGGTCCCGACCGCCGCCCCGGACCTTGGTTCCGACCGCCGCCCCGGACCTTGGTTCCGACCGCCGCCCCGGACCTTGGTTCCGACCGCCGCCCCGGACCTTGGTTCCGACCGCCGCCCCGGACCTTGGTTCCGACCGCCGCCCTGGACCTTGGTTCCGACCGCCGCCCCGGACCTTGGTTCCGACCGCCGCCCCGGACCTTGGTTCCGACCGCCGCCCCGGACCTTGGTTCCGACCGCCGCCCCGGACCTTGGTTCCGACCGCCGCCCCGGACCTTGGTTCCGACCGCCGCCCCGGACCTTGGTTCCGACCGCCGCCCCGGACCTTGGTTCCGACCGCCGCCCCGGACCTTGATTCCGACCGCCGCCCCGGACCTTGGTTCCGACCGCCGCCCCGGACCTTGGTTCCGACCGCCGCCCCGCACCTTGGTTCCGACCGCCGCCCCGCACCTTGGTTCTGACCGCCGCCCCGGACCTGGGTCCCGACCGCCGCCCCGGACCTTGGTCCCGACCGCCGCCCCGGACCTTGGTCCCGATCGCCGCCCCGGACCTTGGTCCCGACCGCCACCCCGGACCTTGGTCCCGAATGCCAGCCCGGACCTTGGTACCGACCGCCACCCCGGACCTTGGTTTGACCGCCACCTCCACCTTTGTTCCGACCGCCACCCAGGACCTTGGTTCCGATCGCCACCCAGGACCTTGGTTCCGACCGCCACCCAGGACCTTGGTTCCGACCGCCACCCCGGACCTTGGTTCCGACCGGCACCCCGGACCTTGGTTCCGTCCAGCACCTCGGACCTTGGCTCAGAACGCTACCCCATACCTCGATTCCGAGCGCCACCCCGGACCTCGGTTCCGACCGCCACCCCGGACCTCGGTTCCGACCGCCAGCCCGGACCTTGGTTCCGACCGCCAGCCCGGACCTTGGTCCCGACCGCCACCCCGGACCTTGGTCCCGACCGCCGCCCCGGACCTTGGTCCCGACCGCCACCCCGGACCTTGGTCCCGACCGCCGCCCCGGACCTTGGTCCCGACCGCCGCCCCGGACCTTGGTTCCGACCGCCGCCCCGGACCTTGGTTCCGACCGCCGCCCCGGACCTTGGTTCCGACCGCCGCCCCGGACCTTGGTTCCGACCGCCGCCCCGGACCTTGGTTCCGACCGCCGCCCCGGACCTTGGTTCCGACCGCCGCCCCGGACCTTGGTTCCGACCGCCGCCCCGGACCTTGGTTCCGACCGCCGCCCCGGACCTTGGTTCCGACCGCCGCCCCGGACCTTGGTTCCGACCGCCGCCCCGGACCTTGATTCCGACCGCCGCCCCGGACCTTGGTTCCGACCGCCGCCCCGGACCTTGGTTCCGACCGCCGCCCCGGACCTTGATTCCGACCGCCGCCCCGGACCTTGGTTCCGACCGCCGCCCCGGACCTTGGTTCCGACCGCCGCCCCGCACCTTGGTTCCGACCGCCGCCCCGCACCTTGGTTCCGACCGCCGCCCCGGACCTGGGTTCCGACCGCCGCCCCGGACCTTGGTCCCGACCGCCGCCCCGGACCTTGGTCCCGACCGCCGCCCCGGACCTTGGTCCCGACCGCCGCCCCGGACCTTGGTCCCGACCGCCGCCCCGGACCTTGGTCCCGACCGCCGCCCCGGACCTTGGTCCCGACCGCCTCCCCGGACCTTGGTCCCGACCGCCACCCCGGACCTTGGTCCCGAATGCCAGCCCGGACCTTGGTACCGACCGCCACCCCGGACCTTGGTTCTGACCGCCACCTCCACCTTTGTTCCGACCGCCACCCAGGACCTTGGTTCCGATCGCCACCCCGGACCTTGGTCCCGACCGCCACCCCGGACCTTGGTCCCGACCGCCACCCCGGACCTTGGTCCCGACCGCCACCCCGGACCTTGGTCCCGACCGCCACCCCGGACCTTGGTCCCGACCGCCGCCCCGGACCTTGGTCCCGACCGCCGCCCCGGACCTTGGTTCCGACCGCCGCCCCGGACCTTGGTTCCGACCGCCGCCCCGGACCTTGGTTCCGACCGCCGCCCCGGACCTTGGTTCCGACCGCCGCCCCGGACCTTGGTTCCGACCGCCGCCCCGGACCTTGGTTCCGACCGCCGCCCCGGACCTTGGTTCCGACCGCCGCCCCGGACCTTGGTTCCGACCGCCGCCCCGGACCTTGGTTCCGACCGCCGCCCCGGACCTTGATTCCGACCGCCGCCCCGGACCTTGGTTCCGACCGCCGCCCCGGACCTTGGTTCCGACCGCCGCCCCGCACCTTGGTTCCGACTGCCGCCCCGCACCTTGGTTCCGACCGCCGCCCCGGACCTGGGTTCCGACCGCCGTCCCGGACCTTGGTCCCGACCGCCGCCCCGGACCTTGGTCCCGACCGCCGCCCCGGACCTTGGTCCTGACCGCCGCCCCGGACCTTGGTCCCGACCGCCGCCCCGGACCTTGGTCCCGACCGCCGCCCCGGACCTTGGTCCCGACCGCCTCCCCGTACCTTGGTCCCGACCGCCACCCCGGACCTTGGTCCCGACCGCCACCCCGGACCTTGGTCCCGACCGCCACCCCGGACCTTGGTCCCGACCGCCACCCCGGACCTTGGTCCCGACCGCCACCCCGGACCTTGGTCCCGACCGCCACCCCGGACCTTGGTCCCGAATGCCAGCCCGGACCTTGGTACCGACCGCCACCCCGGACCTTGGTTCTGACCGCCACCTCCACCTTTGTTCCGACCGCCACCCAGGACCTTGGTTCCGATCGCCACCCCGGACCTTGGTCCCGACCGCCACCCCGGACCTTGGTCCCGACCGCCACCCCGGACCTTGGTCCCGACCGCCACCCCGGACCTTGGTCCCGACCGCCACCCCGGACCTTGGTCCCGAATGCCAGCCCGGACCTTGGTACCGACCGCCACCCCGGACCGTGGTTCTGACCGCCACCTCCACCTTTGTTCCGACCGCCACCCAGGACCTTGGTTCCGATCGCCACCCAGGACCTTGGTTCCGACCGCCACCCAGGACCTTGGTTCCGACCGCCACCCCGGACCTTGGTTCCGACCGGCACCCCGGACCTTGGTTCCGTCCAGCACCTCGGACCTTGGCTCAGAACGCTACCCCATACCTTGATTCCGAGCGCCACCCCGGACCTCGGTTCCGACCGCCACCCCGGACCTCGGTTCCGACCGCCAGCCCGGACCTTGGTTCCGACCGCCAGCCCGGACCTTGGTCCCGACCGCCACCCCGGACCTTGGTCCCGACCGCCGCCCCGGACCTTGGTCCCGACCGCCACCCCGGACCTTGGTCCCGACCGCCGCCCCGGACCTTGGTCCCGACCGCCGCCCCGGACCTTGGTTCCGACCGCCGCCCCGGACCTTGGTTCCGACCGCCGCCCCGGACCTTGGTTCCGACCGCCGCCCCGGACCTTGGTTCCGACCGCCGCCCCGGACCTTGGTTCCGACCGCCGCCCTGGACCTTGGTTCCGACCGCCTCCCCGGACCTTGGTCCCGACCGCCACCCCGGACCTTGGTCCCGAATGCCAGCCCGGACCTTGGTACCGACCGCCACCCCGGACCTTGGTTCTGACCGCCACCTCCACCTTTGTTCCGACCGCCACCCAGGACCTTGGTTCCGATCGCCACCCCGGACCTTGGTCCCGACCGCCACCCCGGACCTTGGTCCCGACCGCCACCCCGGACCTTGGTCCCGACCGCCACCCCGGACCTTGGTCCCGACCGCCACCCCGGACCTTGGTCCCGACCGCCGCCCCGGACCTTGGTCCCGACCGCCGCCCCGGACCTTGGTTCCGACCGCCGCCCCGGACCTTGGTTCCGACCGCCGCCCCGGACCTTGGTTCCGACCGCCGCCCCGGACCTTGGTTCCGACCGCCGCCCCGGACCTTGGTTCCGACCGCCGCCCCGGACCTTGGTTCCGACCGCCGCCCCGGACCTTGGTTCCGACCGCCGCCCCGGACCTTGGTTCCGACCGCCGCCCCGGACCTTGGTTCCGACCGCCGCCCCGGACCTTGATTCCGACCGCCGCCCCGGACCTTGGTTCCGACCGCCGCCCCGGACCTTGGTTCCGACCGCCGCCCCGCACCTTGGTTCCGACTGCCGCCCCGCACCTTGGTTCCGACCGCCGCCCCGGACCTGGGTTCCGACCGCCGTCCCGGACCTTGGTCCCGACCGCCGCCCCGGACCTTGGTCCCGACCGCCGCCCCGGACCTTGGTCCTGACCGCCGCCCCGGACCTTGGTCCCGACCGCCGCCCCGGACCTTGGTCCCGACCGCCGCCCCGGACCTTGGTCCCGACCGCCTCCCCGTACCTTGGTCCCGACCGCCACCCCGGACCTTGGTCCCGACCGCCACCCCGGACCTTGGTCCCGACCGCCACCCCGGACCTTGGTCCCGACCGCCACCCCGGACCTTGGTCCCGACCGCCACCCCGGACCTTGGTCCCGACCGCCACCCCGGACCTTGGTCCCGAATGCCAGCCCGGACCTTGGTACCGACCGCCACCCCGGACCTTGGTTCTGACCGCCACCTCCACCTTTGTTCCGACCGCCACCCAGGACCTTGGTTCCGATCGCCACCCCGGACCTTGGTCCCGACCGCCACCCCGGACCTTGGTCCCGACCGCCACCCCGGACCTTGGTCCCGACCGCCACCCCGGACCTTGGCCCCGACCGCCACCCCGGACCTTGGTCCCGAATGCCAGCCCGGACCTTGGTACCGACCGCCACCCCGGACCGTGGTTCTGACCGCCACCTCCACCTTTGTTCCGACCGCCACCCAGGACCTTGGTTCCGATCGCCACCCAGGACCTTGGTTCCGACCGCCACCCAGGACCTTGGTTCCGACCGCCACCCCGGACCTTGGTTCCGACCGGCACCCCGGACCTTGGTTCCGTCCAGCACCTCGGACCTTGGCTCAGAACGCTACCCCATACCTTGATTCCGAGCGCCACCCCGGACCTCGGTTCCGACCGCCACCCCGGACCTCGGTTCCGACCGCCAGCCCGGACCTTGGTTCCGACCGCCAGCCCGGACCTTGGTCCCGACCGCCACCCCGGACCTTGGTCCCGACCGCCGCCCCGGACCTTGGTCCCGACCGCCACCCCGGACCTTGGTCCCGACCGCCGCCCCGGACCTTGGTCCCGACCGCCGCCCCGGACCTTGGTTCCGACCGCCGCCCCGGACCTTGGTTCCGACCGCCGCCCCGGACCTTGGTTCCGACCGCCGCCCCGGACCTTGGTTCCGACCGCCGCCCCGGACCTTGGTTCCGACCGCCGCCCTGGACCTTGGTTCCGACCGCCGCCCCGGACCTTGGTTCCGACCGCCGCCCCGGACCTTGGTTCCGACCGCCGCCCCGGACCTTGGTTCCGACCGCCGCCCCGGACCTTGGTTCCGACCGCCGCCCCGGACCTTGGTTCCGACCGCCGCCCCGGACCTTGGTTCCGACCGCCGCCCCGGACCTTGGTTCCGACCGCCGCCCCGGACCTTGATTCCGACCGCCGCCCCGGACCTTGGTTCCGACCGCCGCCCCGGACCTTGGTTCCGACCGCCGCCCCGCACCTTGGTTCCGACCGCCGCCCCGCACCTTGGTTCTGACCGCCGCCCCGGACCTGGGTCCCGACCGCCGCCCCGGACCTTGGTCCCGACCGCCGCCCCGGACCTTGGTCCCGATCGCCGCCCCGGACCTTGGTCCCGACCGCCACCCCGGACCTTGGTCCCGAATGCCAGCCCGGACCTTGGTACCGACCGCCACCCCGGACCTTGGTTTGACCGCCACCTCCACCTTTGTTCCGACCGCCACCCAGGACCTTGGTTCCGATCGCCACCCAGGACCTTGGTTCCGACCGCCACCCAGGACCTTGGTTCCGACCGCCACCCCGGACCTTGGTTCCGACCGGCACCCCGGACCTTGGTTCCGTCCAGCACCTCGGACCTTGGCTCAGAACGCTACCCCATACCTTGATTCCGAGCGCCACCCCGGACCTCGGTTCCGACCGCCACCCCGGACCTCGGTTCCGACCGCCAGCCCGGACCTTGGTTCCGACCGCCAGCCCGGACCTTGGTCCCGACCGCCACCCCGGACCTTGGTCCCGACCGCCGCCCCGGACCTTGGTCCCGACCGCCACCCCGGACCTTGGTCCCGACCGCCGCCCCGGACCTTGGTCCCGACCGCCGCCCCGGACCTTGGTTCCGACCGCCGCCCCGGACCTTGGTTCCGACCGCCGCCCCGGACCTTGGTTCCGACCGCCGCCCCGGACCTTGGTTCCGACCGCCGCCCCGGACCTTGGTTCCGACCGCCGCCCCGGACCTTGGTTCCGACCGCCGCCCCGGACCTTGGTTCCGACCGCCGCCCCGGACCTTGGTTCCGACCGCCGCCCCGGACCTTGGTTCCGACCGCCGCCCCGGACCTTGGTTCCGACCGCCGCCCCGGACCTTGATTCCGACCGCCGCCCCGGACCTTGGTTCCGACCGCCGCCCCGGACCTTGGTTCCGACCGCCGCCCCGGACCTTGATTCCGACCGCCGCCCCGGACCTTGGTTCCGACCGCCGCCCCGGACCTTGGTTCCGACCGCCGCCCCGCACCTTGGTTCCGACCGCCGCCCCGCACCTTGGTTCCGACCGCCGCCCCGGACCTGGGTTCCGACCGCCGCCCCGGACCTTGGTCCCGACCGCCGCCCCGGACCTTGGTCCCGACCGCCGCCCCGGACCTTGGTCCCGACCGCCGCCCCGGACCTTGGTCCCGACCGCCGCCCCGGACCTTGGTCCCGACCGCCGCCCCGGACCTTGGTCCCGACCGCCTCCCCGGACCTTGGTCCCGACCGCCACCCCGGACCTTGGTCCCGAATGCCAGCCCGGACCTTGGTACCGACCGCCACCCCGGACCTTGGTTCTGACCGCCACCTCCACCTTTGTTCCGACCGCCACCCAGGACCTTGGTTCCGATCGCCACCCCGGACCTTGGTCCCGACCGCCACCCCGGACCTTGGTCCCGACCGCCACCCCGGACCTTGGTCCCGACCGCCACCCCGGACCTTGGTCCCGACCGCCACCCCGGACCTTGGTCCCGACCGCCGCCCCGGACCTTGGTCCCGACCGCCGCCCCGGACCTTGGTTCCGACCGCCGCCCCGGACCTTGGTTCCGACCGCCGCCCCGGACCTTGGTTCCGACCGCCGCCCCGGACCTTGGTTCCGACCGCCGCCCCGGACCTTGGTTCCGACCGCCGCCCCGGACCTTGGTTCCGACCGCCGCCCCGGACCTTGGTTCCGACCGCCGCCCCGGACCTTGGTTCCGACCGCCGCCCCGGACCTTGGTTCCGACCGCCGCCCCGGACCTTGATTCCGACCGCCGCCCCGGACCTTGGTTCCGACCGCCGCCCCGGACCTTGGTTCCGACCGCCGCCCCGGACCTTGGTTCCGACCGCCGCCCCGCACCTTGGTTCCGACTGCCGCCCCGCACCTTGGTTCCGACCGCCGCCCCGGACCTGGGTTCCGACCGCCGTCCCGGACCTTGGTCCCGACCGCCGCCCCGGACCTTGGTCCCGACCGCCGCCCCGGACCTTGGTCCTGACCGCCGCCCCGGACCTTGGTCCCGACCGCCGCCCCGGACCTTGGTCCCGACCGCCGCCCCGGACCTTGGTCCCGACCGCCTCCCCGTACCTTGGTCCCGACCGCCACCCCGGACCTTGGTCCCGACCGCCACCCCGGACCTTGGTCCCGACCGCCACCCCGGACCTTGGTCCCGACCGCCACCCCGGACCTTGGTCCCGACCGCCACCCCGGACCTTGGTCCCGACCGCCACCCCGGACCTTGGTCCCGAATGCCAGCCCGGACCTTGGTACCGACCGCCACCCCGGACCTTGGTTCTGACCGCCACCTCCACCTTTGTTCCGACCGCCACCCAGGACCTTGGTTCCGATCGCCACCCCGGACCTTGGTCCCGACCGCCACCCCGGACCTTGGTCCCGACCGCCACCCCGGACCTTGGTCCCGACCGCCACCCCGGACCTTGGTCCCGACCGCCACCCCGGACCTTGGTCCCGAATGCCAGCCCGGACCTTGGTACCGACCGCCACCCCGGACCGTGGTTCTGACCGCCACCTCCACCTTTGTTCCGACCGCCACCCAGGACCTTGGTTCCGATCGCCACCCAGGACCTTGGTTCCGACCGCCACCCAGGACCTTGGTTCCGACCGCCACCCCGGACCTTGGTTCCGACCGGCACCCCGGACCTTGGTTCCGTCCAGCACCTCGGACCTTGGCTCAGAACGCTACCCCATACCTTGATTCCGAGCGCCACCCCGGACCTCGGTTCCGACCGCCACCCCGGACCTCGGTTCCGACCGCCAGCCCGGACCTTGGTTCCGACCGCCAGCCCGGACCTTGGTCCCGACCGCCACCCCGGACCTTGGTCCCGACCGCCGCCCCGGACCTTGGTCCCGACCGCCACCCCGGACCTTGGTCCCGACCGCCGCCCCGGACCTTGGTCCCGACCGCCGCCCCGGACCTTGGTTCCGACCGCCGCCCCGGACCTTGGTTCCGACCGCCGCCCCGGACCTTGGTTCCGACCGCCGCCCCGGACCTTGGTTCCGACCGCCGCCCCGGACCTTGGTTCCGACCGCCGCCCTGGACCTTGGTTCCGACCGCCTCCCCGGACCTTGGTCCCGACCGCCACCCCGGACCTTGGTCCCGAATGCCAGCCCGGACCTTGGTACCGACCGCCACCCCGGACCTTGGTTCGGACCGCCACCTCCACCTTTGTTCCGACCGCCACCCAGGACCTTGGTTCCGATCGCCACCCCGGACCTTGGTCCCGACCGCCACCCCGGACCTTGGTCCCGACCGCCACCCCGGACCTTGGTCCCGACCGCCACCCCGGACCTTGGTCCCGACCGCCACCCCGGACCTTGGTCCCGACCGCCGCCCCGGACCTTGGTCCCGACCGCCGCCCCGGACCTTGGTTCCGACCGCCGCCCCGGACCTTGGTTCCGACCGCCGCCCCGGACCTTGGTTCCGACCGCCGCCCCGGACCTTGGTTCCGACCGCCGCCCCGGACCTTGGTTCCGACCGCCGCCCCGGACCTTGGTTCCGACCGCCGCCCCGGACCTTGGTTCCGACCGCCGCCCCGGACCTTGGTTCCGACCGCCGCCCCGGACCTTGGTTCCGACCGCCGCCCCGGACCTTGATTCCGACCGCCGCCCCGGACCTTGGTTCCGACCGCCGCCCCGGACCTTGGTTCCGACCGCCGCCCCGCACCTTGGTTCCGACTGCCGCCCCGCACCTTGGTTCCGACCGCCGCCCCGGACCTGGGTTCCGACCGCCGTCCCGGACCTTGGTCCCGACCGCCGCCCCGGACCTTGGTCCCGACCGCCGCCCCGGACCTTGGTCCTGACCGCCGCCCCGGACCTTGGTCCCGACCGCCGCCCCGGACCTTGGTCCCGACCGCCGCCCCGGACCTTGGTCCCGACCGCCTCCCCGTACCTTGGTCCCGACCGCCACCCCGGACCTTGGTCCCGACCGCCACCCCGGACCTTGGTCCCGACCGCCACCCCGGACCTTGGTCCCGACCGCCACCCCGGACCTTGGTCCCGACCGCCACCCCGGACCTTGGTCCCGACCGCCACCCCGGACCTTGGTCCCGAATGCCAGCCTGGACCTTGGTACCGACCGCCACCCCGGACCTTGGTTCTGACCGCCACCTCCACCTTTGTTCCGACCGCCACCCAGGACCTTGGTTCCGATCGCCACCCCGGACCTTGGTCCCGACCGCCACCCCGGACCTTGGTCCCGACCGCCACCCCGGACCTTGGTCCCGACCGCCACCCCGGACCTTGGTCCCGACCGCCACCCCGGACCTTGGTCCCGAATGCCAGCCCGGACCTTGGTACCGACCGCCACCCCGGACCGTGGTTCTGACCGCCACCTCCACCTTTGTTCCGACCGCCACCCAGGACCTTGGTTCCGATCGCCACCCAGGACCTTGGTTCCGACCGCCACCCAGGACCTTGGTTCCGACCGCCACCCCGGACCTTGGTTCCGACCGGCACCCCGGACCTTGGTTCCGTCCAGCACCTCGGACCTTGGCTCAGAACGCTACCCCATACCTTGATTCCGAGCGCCACCCCGGACCTCGGTTCCGACCGCCACCCCGGACCTCGGTTCCGACCGCCAGCCCGGACCTTGGTTCCGACCGCCAGCCCGGACCTTGGTCCCGACCGCCACCCCGGACCTTGGTCCCGACCGCCGCCCCGGACCTTGGTCCCGACCGCCACCCCGGACCTTGGTCCCGACCGCCGCCCCGGACCTTGGTCCCGACCGCCGCCCCGGACCTTGGTTCCGACCGCCGCCCCGGACCTTGGTTCCGACCGCCGCCCCGGACCTTGGTTCCGACCGCCGCCCCGGACCTTGGTTCCGACCGCCGCCCCGGACCTTGGTTCCGACCGCCGCCCTGGACCTTGGTTCCGACCGCCGCCCCGGACCTTGGTTCCGACCGCCGCCCCGGACCTTGGTTCCGACCGCCGCCCCGGACCTTGGTTCCGACCGCCGCCCCGGACCTTGGTTCCGACCGCCGCCCCGGACCTTGGTTCCGACCGCCGCCCCGGACCTTGGTTCCGACCGCCGCCCCGGACCTTGGTTCCGACCGCCGCCCCGGACCTTGATTCCGACCGCCGCCCCGGACCTTGGTTCCGACCGCCGCCCCGGACCTTGGTTCCGACCGCCGCCCCGCACCTTGGTTCCGACCGCCGCCCCGCACCTTGGTCCTGACCGCCGCCCCGGACCTGGGTCCCGACCGCCGCCCCGGACCTTGGTCCCGACCGCCGCCCCGGACCTTGGTCCCGATCGCCGCCCCGGACCTTGGTCCCGACCGCCACCCCGGACCTTGGTCCCGAATGCCAGCCCGGACCTTGGTACCGACCGCCACCCCGGACCTTGGTTTGACCGCCACCTCCACCTTTGTTCCGACCGCCACCCAGGACCTTGGTTCCGATCGCCACCCAGGACCTTGGTTCCGACCGCCACCCAGGACCTTGGTTCCGACCGCCACCCCGGACCTTGGTTCCGACCGGCACCCCGGACCTTGGTTCCGTCCAGCACCTCGGACCTTGGCTCAGAACGCTACCCCATACCTTGATTCCGAGCGCCACCCCGGACCTCGGTTCCGACCGCCACCCCGGACCTCGGTTCCGACCGCCAGCCCGGACCTTGGTTCCGACCGCCAGCCCGGACCTTGGTCCCGACCGCCACCCCGGACCTTGGTCCCGACCGCCGCCCCGGACCTTGGTCCCGACCGCCACCCCGGACCTTGGTCCCGACCGCCGCCCCGGACCTTGGTCCCGACCGCCGCCCCGGACCTTGGTTCCGACCGCCGCCCCGGACCTTGGTTCCGACCGCCGCCCCGGACCTTGGTTCCGACCGCCGCCCCGGACCTTGGTTCCGACCGCCGCCCCGGACCTTGGTTCCGACCGCCGCCCCGGACCTTGGTTCCGACCGCCGCCCCGGACCTTGGTTCCGACCGCCGCCCCGGACCTTGGTTCCGACCGCCGCCCCGGACCTTGGTTCCGACCGCCGCCCCGGACCTTGGTTCCGACCGCCGCCCCGGACGTTGATTCCGACCGCCGCCCCGGACCTTGGTTCCGACCGCCGCCCCGGACCTTGGTTCCGACCGCCGCCCCGGACCTTGATTCCGACCGCCGCCCCGGACCTTGGTTCCGACCGCCGCCCCGGACCTTGGTTCCGACCGCCGCCCCGCACCTTGGTTCCGACCGCCGCCCCGCACCTTGGTTCCGACCGCCGCCCCGGACCTGGGTTCCGACCGCCGCCCCGGACCTTGGTCCCGACCGCCGCCCCGGACCTTGGTCCCGACCGCCGCCCCGGACCTTGGTCCCGACCGCCGCCCCGGACCTTGGTCCCGACCGCCGCCCCGGACCTTGGTCCCGACCGCCGCCCCGGACCTTGGTCCCGACCGCCTCCCCGGACCTTGGTCCCGACCGCCACCCCGGACCTTGGTCCCGAATGCCAGCCCGGACCTTGGTACCGACCGCCACCCCGGACCTTGGTTCTGACCGCCACCTCCACCTTTGTTCCGACCGCCACCCAGGACCTTGGTTCCGATCGCCACCCCGGACCTTGGTCCCGACCGCCACCCCGGACCTTGGTCCCGACCGCCACCCCGGACCTTGGTCCCGACCGCCACCCCGGACCTTGGTCCCGACCGCCACCCCGGACCTTGGTCCCGACCGCCGCCCCGGACCTTGGTCCCGACCGCCGCCCCGGACCTTGGTTCCGACCGCCGCCCCGGACCTTGGTTCCGACCGCCGCCCCGGACCTTGGTTCCGACCGCCGCCCCGGACCTTGGTTCCGACCGCCGCCCCGGACCTTGGTTCCGACCGCCGCCCCGGACCTTGGTTCCGACCGCCGCCCCGGACCTTGGTTCCGACCGCCGCCCCGGACCTTGGTTCCGACCGCCGCCCCGGACCTTGGTTCCGACCGCCGCCCCGGACCTTGATTCCGACCGCCGCCCCGGACCTTGGTTCCGACCGCCGCCCCGGACCTTGGTTCCGACCGCCGCCCCGCACCTTGGTTCCGACTGCCGCCCCGCACCTTGGTTCCGACCGCCGCCCCGGACCTGGGTTCCGACCGCCGTCCCGGACCTTGGTCCCGACCGCCGCCCCGGACCTTGGTCCCGACCGCCGCCCCGGACCTTGGTCCTGACCGCCGCCCCGGACCTTGGTCCCGACCGCCGCCCCGGACCTTGGTCCCGACCGCCGCCCCGGACCTTGGTCCCGACCGCCTCCCCGTACCTTGGTCCCGACCGCCACCCCGGACCTTGGTCCCGACCGCCACCCCAGACCTTGGTCCCGACCGCCACCCCGGACCTTGGTCCCGACCGCCACCCCGGACCTTGGTCCCGACCGCCACCCCGGACCTTGGTCCCGACCGCCACCCCGGACCTTGGTCCCGACCGCCACCCCAGACCTTGGTCCCGAATGCCAGCCCGGACCTTGGTACCGACCGCCACCCCGGACCTTGGTTCTGACCGCCACCTCCACCTTTGTTCCGACCGCCACCCAGGACCTTGGTTCCGATCGCCACCCCGGACCTTGGTCCCGAATGCCAGCCCGGACCTTGGTACCGACCGCCACCCCGGACCTTGGTTCTGACCGCCACCTCCACCTTTGTTCCGACCGCCACCCAGGACCTTGGTTCCGATCGCCACCCCGGACCTTGGTCCCGACCGCCACCCCGGACCTTGGTCCCGACCGCCACCCCGGACCTTGGTCCCGACCGCCACCCCGGACCTTGGTCCCGACCGCCACCCCGGACCTTGGTCCCGAATGCCAGCCCGGACCTTGGTACCGACCGCCACCCCGGACCGTGGTTCTGACCGCCACCTCCACCTTTGTTCCGACCGCCACCCAGGACCTTGGTTCCGATCGCCACCCAGGACCTTGGTTCCGACCGCCACCCAGGACCTTGGTTCCGACCGCCACCCCGGACCTTGGTTCCGACCGGCACCCCGGACCTTGGTTCCGTCCAGCACCTCGGACCTTGGCTCAGAACGCTACCCCATATCTTGATTCCGAGCGCCACCCCGGACCTCGGTTCCGACCGCCACCCCGGACCTCGGTTCCGACCGCCAGCCCGGACCTTGGTTCCGACCGCCAGCCCGGACCTTGGTCCCGACCGCCACCCCGGACCTTGGTCCCGACCGCCGCCCCGGACCTTGGTCCCGACCGCCACCCCGGACCTTGGTCCCGACCGCCGCCCCGGACCTTGGTCCCGACCGCCGCCCCGGACCTTGGTTCCGACCGCCGCCCCGGACCTTGGTTCCGACCGCCGCCCCGGACCTTGGTTCCGACCGCCGCCCCGGACCTTGGTTCCGACCGCCGCCCCGGACCTTGGTTCCGACCGCCGCCCCGGACCTTGGTTCCGACCGCCGCCCCGGACCTTGGTTTCGACCGCCGCCCCGGACCTTGGTTCCGACCGCCGCCCCGGACCTTGGTTCCGACCGCCGCCCCGGACCTTGGTTCCGACCGCCGCCCCGGACCTTGGTTCCGACCGCCGCCCCGGACCTTGGTTCCGACCGCCGCCCCGGACCTTGGTTCCGACCGCCGCCCCGGACCTTGATTCCGACCGCCGCCCCGGACCTTGGTTCCGACCGCCGCCCCGGACCTTGGTTCCGACCGCCGCCCCGCACCTTGGTTCCGACCGCCGCCCCGCACCTTGGTTCCGACCGCCGCCCCGGACCTGGGTCCCGACCGCCGCCCCGGACCTTGGTCCCGACCGCCGCACCGGACCTTGGTCCCGACCGCCGCCCCGGACCTTGGTCCCGACCGCCACCCCGGACCTTGGTCCCGAATGCCAGCCCGGACCTTGGTACCGACCGCCACGCCGGACCTTGGTTCTGACCGCCACCTCCACCTTTGTTCCGACCGCCACCCAGGACCTTGGTTCCGATCGCCACCCAGGACCTTGGTTCCGACCGCCACCCAGGACCTTGGTTCCGACCGCCACCCCGGACCTTGGTTCCGACCGGCACCCCGGACCTTGGTTCCGTCCAGCACCTCGGACCTTGGCTCAGAACGCTACCCCATACCTTGATTCCGAGCGCCACCCCGGACCTCGGTTCCGACCGCCACCCCGGACCTCGGTTCCGACCGCCAGCCCGGACCTTGGTTCCGACCGCCAGCCCGGACCTTGGTCCCGACCGCCACCCCGGACCTTGGTCCCGACCGCCGCCCCGGACCTTGGTCCCGACCGCCACCCCGGACCTTGGTCCCGACCGCCGCCCCGGACCTTGGTCCCGACCGCCGCCCCGGACCTTGGTTCCGACCGCCGCCCCGGACCTTGGTTCCGACCGCCGCCCCGGACCTTGGTTCCGACCGCCGCCCCGGACCTTGGTTCCGACCGCCGCCCTGGACCTTGGTTCCGACCGCCGCCCCGGACCTTGGTTCCGACCGCCGCCCCGGACCTTGGTTCCGACCGCCGCCCCGGACCTTGGTTCCGACCGCCGCCCCGGACCTTGGTTCCGACCGCCGCCCCGGACCTTGGTTCCGACCGCCGCCCCGGACCTTGGTTCCGACCGCCGCCCCGGACCTTGGTTCCGACCGCCGCCCCGGACCTTGGTTCCGACCGCCGCCCCGGACCTTGATTCCGACCGCCGCCCCGGACCTTGGTTCCGACCGCCGCCCCGGACCTTGGTTCCGACCGCCGCCCCGCACCTTGGTTCCGACCGCCGCCCCGCACCTTGGTTCCGACCGCCGCCCCGGACCTGGGTTCCGACCGCCGCCCCGGACCTTGGTCCCGACCGCCGCCCCGGACCTTGGTCCCGACCGCCGCCCCGGACCTTGGTCCCGACCGCCGCCCCGGACCTTGGTCCCGACCGCCGCCCCGGACCTTGGTCCCGACCGCCGCCCCGGACCTTGGTCCCGACCGCCTCCCCGGACCTTGGTCCCGACCGCCACCCCGGACCTTGGTCCCGAATGCCAGCCCGGAACTTGGTACCGACCGCCACCCCGGACCTTGGTTCTGACCGCCACCTCCACCTTTGTTCCGACCGCCACCCAGGACCTTGGTTCCGATCGCCACCCCGGACCTTGGTCCCGACCGCCACCCCGGACCTTGGTCCCGACCGCCACCCCGGACCTTGGTCCCGACCGCCACCCCGGACCTTGGTCCCGACCGCCACCCCGGACCTTGGTCCCGACCGCCGCCCCGGACCTTGGTTCCGACCGCCGCCCCGGACCTTGGTTCCGACCGCCGCCCCGGACCTTGGTTCCGACCGCCGCCCCGGACCTTGGTT
Source organism: Mustelus asterias (assembly GCF_964213995.1). Lineage (NCBI taxonomy): Eukaryota > Metazoa > Chordata > Chondrichthyes > Carcharhiniformes > Triakidae > Mustelus > Mustelus asterias. The sequence continues at coordinate 9,189 of NW_027592494.1, read as the reverse complement.
CCGACCGCCGCCCCGGACTTGGTTCCGACCGCCGCCCCGGACCTTGGTTCCGACCGCCGCCCCGGACCTTGGTTCCGACCGCCGCCCCGGACCTTGGTTCCGACCGCCGCCCCGGACCTTGGTTCCGACCGCCGCCCCGGACCTTGATTCCGACCGCCGCCCCGGACCTTGGTTCCGACCGCCGCCCCGGACCTTGGTTCCGACCGCCGCCCCGCACCTTGGTTCCGACCGCCGCCCCGCACCTTGGTTCCGACCGCCGCCCCGGACCTGGGTTCCGACCGCCGCCCCGGACCTTGGTCCCGACCGCCGCCCCGGACCTTGGTCCCGACCGCCGCCCCGGACCTTGGTCCCGACCGCCGCCCCGGACCTTGGTCCCGACCGCCGCCCCGGACCTTGGTCCCGACCGCCGCCCCGGACCTTGGTCCCGACCGCCTCCCCGTACCTTGGTCCCGACCGCCACCCCGGACCTTGGTCCCGACCGCCACCCCAGACCTTGGTCCCGACCGCCACCCCGGACCTTGGTCCCGACCGCCACCCCGGACCTTGGTCCCGACCGCCACCCCGGACCTTGGTCCCGACCGCCACCCCGGACCTTGGTCCCGACCGCCACCCCGGACCTTGGTCCCGAATGCCAGCCCGGACCTTGGTACCGACCGCCACCCCGGACCTTGGTTCTGACCGCCACCTCCACCTTTGTTCCGACCGCCACCCAGGACCTTGGTTCCGATCGCCACCCCGGACCTTGGTCCCGACCGCCACCCCGGACCTTGGTCCCGACCGCCACCCCGGACCTTGGTCCCGACCGCCACCCCGGACCTTGGTCCCGACCGCCACCCCGGACCTTGGTCCCGAATGCCAGCCCGGACCTTGGTACCGACCGCCACCCCGGACCTTGGTTCTGACCGCCACCTCCACCTTTGTTCCGACCGCCACCCAGGACCTTGGTTCCGATCGCCACCCAGGACCTTGGTTCCGACCGCCACCCAGGACCTTGGTTCCGACCGCCACCCCGGACCTTGGTTCCGACCGGCACCCCGGACCTTGGTTCCGTCCAGCACCTCGGACCTTGGCTCAGAACGCTACCCCATACCTTGATTCCGAGCGCCACCCCGGACCTCGGTTCCGACCGCCACCCCGGACCTCGGTTCCGACCGCCAGCCCGGACCTTGGTTCCGACCGCCAGCCCGGACCTTGGTCCCGACCGCCACCCCGGACCTTGGTCCCGACCGCCGCCCCGGACCTTGGTCCCGACCGCCACCCCGGACCTTGGTCCCGACCGCCGCCCCGGACCTTGGTCCCGACCGCCGCCCCGGACCTTGGTTCCGACCGCCGCCCCGGACCTTGGTTCCGACCGCCGCCCCGGACCTTGGTTCCGACCGCCGCCCCGGACCTTGGTTCCGACCGCCGCCCCGGACCTTGGTTCCGACCGCCGCCCCGGACCTTGGTTCCGACCGCCGCCCCGGACCTTGGTTCCGACCGCCGCCCCGGACCTTGGTTCCGACCGCCGCCCCGGACCTTGGTTCCGACCGCCGCCCCGGACCTTGGTTCCGACCGCCGCCCCGGACCTTGGTTCCGACCGCCGCCCCGGACCTTGGTTCCGACCGCCGCCCCGGACCTTGATTCCGACCGCCGCCCCGGACCTTGATTCCGACCGCCGCCCCGGACCTTGGTTCCGACCGCCGCCCCGGACCTTGGTTCCGACCGCCGCCCCGCACCTTGGTTCCGACCGCCGCCCCGCACCTTGGTTCCGACCGCCGCCCCGGACCTGGGTTCCGACCGCCGCCCCGGACCTTGGTCCCGACCGCCGCCCCGGACCTTGGTCCCGACCGCCGCCCCGGACCTTGGTCCCGACCGCCACCCCGGACCTTGGTCCCGAATGCCAGCCCGGACCTTGGTACCGACCGCCACCCCGGACCTTGGTTCTGACCGCCACCTCCACCTTTGTTCCGACCGCCACCCAGGACCTTGGTTCCGATCGCCACCCAGGACCTTGGTTCCGACCGCCACCCAGGACCTTGGTTCCGACCGCCACCCCGGACCTTGGTTCCGACCGGCACCCCGGACCTTGGTTCCGTCCAGCACCTCGGACCTTGGCTCAGAACGCTACCCCATACCTTGATTCCGAGCGCCACCCCGGACCTCGGTTCCGACCGCCACCCCGGACCTCGGTTCCGACCGCCGCCCCGGACCTTGATTCCGACCGCCGCCCCGGACCTTGGTTCCGACCGCCGCCCCGGACCTTGGTTCCGACCGCCGCCCCGCACCTTGGTTCCGACCGCCGCCCCGCACCTTGGTTCCGACCGCCGCCCCGGACCTGGGTTCCGACCGCCGCCCCGGACCTTGGTCCCGACCGCCGCCCCGGACCTTGGTCCCGACCGCCGCCCCGGACCTTGGTCCCGACCGCCGCCCCGGACCTTGGTCCCGACCGCCGCCCCGGACCTTGGTCCCGACCGCCGCCCCGGACCTTGGTCCCGACCGCCTCCCCGTACCTTGGTCCCGACCGCCACCCCGGACCTTGGTCCCGACCGCCACCCCAGACCTTGGTCCCGACCGCCACCCCGGACCTTGGTCCCGACCGCCACCCCGGACCTTGGTCCCGACCGCCACCCCGGACCTTGGTCCCGACCGCCACCCCGGACCTTGGTCCCGACCGCCACCCCGGACCTTGGTCCCGAATGCCAGCCCGGACCTTGGTACCGACCGCCACCCCGGACCTTGGTTCTGACCGCCACCTCCACCTTTGTTCCGACCGCCACCCAGGACCTTGGTTCCGATCGCCACCCCGGACCTTGGTCCCGACCGCCACCCCGGACCTTGGTCCCGACCGCCACCCCGGACCTTGGTCCCGACCGCCACCCCGGACCTTGGTCCCGACCGCCACCCCGGACCTTGGTCCCGAATGCCAGCCCGGACCTTGGTACCGACCGCCACCCCGGACCTTGGTTCTGACCGCCACCTCCACCTTTGTTCCGACCGCCACCCAGGACCTTGGTTCCGATCGCCACCCAGGACCTTGGTTCCGACCGCCACCCAGGACCTTGGTTCCGACCGCCACCCCGGACCTTGGTTCCGACCGGCACCCCGGACCTTGGTTCCGTCCAGCACCTCGGACCTTGGCTCAGAACGCTACCCCATACCTTGATTCCGAGCGCCACCCCGGACCTCGGTTCCGACCGCCACCCCGGACCTCGGTTCCGACCGCCAGCCCGGACCTTGGTTCCGACCGCCAGCCCGGACCTTGGTCCCGACCGCCACCCCGGACCTTGGTCCCGACCGCCGCCCCGGACCTTGGTCCCGACCGCCACCCCGGACCTTGGTCCCGACCGCCGCCCCGGACCTTGGTCCCGACCGCCGCCCCGGACCTTGGTTCCGACCGCCGCCCCGGACCTTGGTTCCGACCGCCGCCCCGGACCTTGGTTCCGACCGCCGCCCCGGACCTTGGTTCCGACCGCCGCCCCGGACCTTGGTTCCGACCGCCGCCCCGGACCTTGGTTCCGACCGCCGCCCCGGACCTTGGTTCCGACCGCCGCCCCGGACCTTGGTTCCGACCGCCGCCCCGGACCTTGGTTCCGACCGCCGCCCCGGACCTTGGTTCCGACCGCCGCCCCGGACCTTGGTTCCGACCGCCGCCCCGGACCTTGGTTCCGACCGCCGCCCCGGACCTTGGTTCCGACCGCCGCCCCGGACCTTGATTCCGACCGCCGCCCCGGACCTTGGTTCCGACCGCCGCCCCGGACCTTGGTTCCGACCGCCGCCCCGCACCTTGGTTCCGACCGCCGCCCCGCACCTTGGTTCCGACCGCCGCCCCGGACCTGGGTTCCGACCGCCGCCCCGGACCTTGGTCCCGACCGCCGCCCCGGACCTTGGTCCCGACCGCCGCCCCGGACCTTGGTCCCGACCGCCACCCCGGACCTTGGTCCCGAATGCCAGCCCGGACCTTGGTACCGACCGCCACCCCGGACCTTGGTTCTGACCGCCACCTCCACCTTTGTTCCGACCGCCACCCAGGACCTTGGTTCCGATCGCCACCCAGGACCTTGGTTCCGACCGCCACCCAGGACCTTGGTTCCGACCGCCACCCCGGACCTTGGTTCCGACCGGCACCCCGGACCTTGGTTCCGTCCAGCACCTCGGACCTTGGCTCAGAACGCTACCCCATACCTTGATTCCGAGCGCCACCCCGGACCTCAGTTCCGACCGCCACCCCGGACCTCGGTTCCGACCGCCAGCCCGGACCTTGGTTCCGACCGCCAGCCCGGACCTTGGTCCCGACCGCCACCCCGGACCTTGGTCCCGACCGCCGCCCCGGACCTTGGTCCCGACCGCCACCCCGGACCTTGGTCCCGACCGCCGCCCCGGACCTTGGTCCCGACCGCCGCCCCGGACCTTGGTTCCGACCGCCGCCTCGGACCTTGGCTCAGAACGCTACCCCATACCTTGATTCCGAGCGCCACCCCGGACCTCGGTTCCGACCGCCACCCCGGACCTCGGTTCCGACCGCCGCCCCGGACCTTGGTTCCGACCGCCGCCCCGGACCTTGGTTCCGACCGCCGCCCCGGACCTTGGTTCCGACTGCCGCCCCGGACCTTGGTTCCGACCGCCGCCCCGGACCTTGGTTCCGACCGCCGCCCCGGACCTTGGTTCCGACCGCCGCCCCAGACCTTGGTTCCGACCGCCGCCCCGGACCTTGGTTCCGACCGCCGCCCCGGACCTTGATTCCGACCGGGGCCCCGGACCTTGGTTCCGACCGCCGCCCCGGACCTTGGTTCCGACCGCCGCCCCGCACCTTGGTTCCGACCGCCGCCCCGCAACTTGGTTCCGACCGCCGCCCCGGACCTGGGTTCCGACCGCCGCCCCGGACCTTGGTCCCGACCGCCGCCCCGGACCTTGGTCCCGACCGCCGCCCCGGACCTTGGTCCCGACCGCCGCCCCGGACCTTGGTCCCGACCGCCGCCCCGGACCTTGGTCCCGACCGCCGCCCCGGACCTTGGTCCCGACCGCCTCCCCGGACCTTGGTCCCGACCGCCACCCCGGACCTTGGTCCCGAATGCCAGCCCGGACCTTGGTACCGACCGCCACCCCGGACCTTGGTTCTGACCGCCACCTCCACCTTTGTTCCGACCGCCACCCAGGACCTTGGTTCCGATCGCCACCCCGGACCTTGGTCCCAACCGCCACCCCGGACCTTGGTCCCGACCGCCACCCCGGACCTTGGTCCCGACCGCCACCCCGGACCTTGGTCCCGACCGCCACCCCGGACCTTGGTCCCGACCGCCGCCCCGGACCTTGGTCCCGACCGCCGCCCCGGACCTTGGTTCCGACCGCCGCCCCGGACCTTGGTTCCGACCGCCGCCCCGGACCTTGGTTCCGACCGCCGCCCCGGACCTTGGGTCCGACCGCCGCCCCGGACCTTGGTTCCGACCGCCGCCCCGGACCTTGGTTCCGACCGCCGCCCCGGACCTTGGTTCCGACCGCCGCCCCGGACCTTGGTTCCGACCGCCGCCCCGGACCTTGGTTCCGACCGCCGCCCCGGACCTTGATTCCGACCGCCGCCCCGGACCTTGGTTCCGACCGCCGCCCCGGACCTTGGTTCCGACCGCCGCCCCGCACCTTGGTTCCGACCGCCGCCCCGCACCTTGGTTCCGACCGCCGCCCCGGACCTTGGTCCCGACCGCCACCCCGGACCTTGGTCCCGACCGCCACCCCAGACCTTGGTCCCGACCGCCACCCCGGACCTTGGTCCCGAATGCCAGCCCGGACCTTGGTACCGACCGCCACCCCGGACCTTGGTTCTGACCGCCACCTCCACCTTTGTTCCGACCGCCACCCAGGACCTTGGTTCCGATCGCCACCCAGGACCTTGGTTCCGACCGCCACCCAGGACCTTGGTTCCGACCGCCACCCCGGACCTTGGTTCCGACCGGCACCCCGGACCTTGGTTCCGTCCAGCACCTCGGACCTTGGCTCAGAACGCTACCCCATACCTTGATTCCGAGCGCCACCCCGGACCTCGGTTCCGACCGCCACCCCGGACCTCGGTTCCGACCGCCAGCCCGGACCTTGGTTCCGACCGCCAGCCCGGACCTTGGTCCCGACCGCCACCCCGGACCTTGGTCCCGACCGCCGCCCCGGACCTTGGTCCCGACCGCCACCCCGGACCTTGGTCCCGACCGCCGCCCCGGACCTTGGTCCCGACCGCCGCCCCGGACCTTGGTTCCGACCGCCGCCCCGGACCTTGGTTCCGACCGCCGCCCCGGACCTTGGTTCCGACCGCCGCCCCGGACCTTGGTTCCGACCGCCGCCCCGGACCTTGGTTCCGACCGCCGCCCCGGACCTTGGTTCCGACCGCCGCCCCGGACCTTGGTTCCGACCGCCGCCCCGGACCTTGGTTCCGACCGCCGCCCCGGACCTTGGTTCCGACCGCCGCCCCGGACCTTGGTTCCGACCGCCGCCCCGGACCTTGGTTCCGACCGCCGCCCCGGACCTTGGTTCCGACCGCCGCCCCGGACCTTGGTTCCGACCGCCGCCCCGGACCTTGATTCCGACCGCCGCCCCGGACCTTGGTTCCGACCGCCGCCCCGGACCTTGGTTCCGACCGCCGCCCCGCACCTTGGTTCCGACCGCCGCCCCGCACCTTGGTTCCGACCGCCGCCCCGGACCTGGGTTCCGACCGCCGCCCCGGACCTTGGTCCCGACCGCCGCCCCGGACCTTGGTCCCGACCGCCGCCCCGGACCTTGGTCCCGACCGCCACCCCGGACCTTGGTCCCGAATGCCAGCCCGGACCTTGGTACCGACCGCCACCCCGGACCTTGGTTCTGACCGCCACCTCCACCTTTGTTCCGACCGCCACCCAGGACCTTGGTTCCTATCGCCACCCAGGACCTTGGTTCCGACCGCCACCCAGGACCTTGGTTCCGACCGCCACCCCGGACCTTGGTTCCGACCGGCACCCCGGACCTTGGTTCCGTCCAGCACCTCGGACCTTGGCTCAGAACGCTACCCCATACCTTGATTCCGAGCGCCACCCCGGACCTCGGTTCCGACCGCCACCCCGGACCTCGGTTCCGACCGCCGCCCCGGACCTTGATTCCGACCGCCGCCCCGGACCTTGGTTCCGACCGCCGCCCCGCACCTTGGTTCCGACCGCCGCCCCGCACCTTGGTTCCGACCGCCGCCCCGGACCTGGGTTCCGACCGCCGCCCCGGACCTTGGTCCCGACCGCCGCCCCGGACCTTGGTCCCGACCGCCGCCCCGGACCTTGGTCCCGACCGCCGCCCCGGACCTTGGTCCCGACCGCCGCCCCGGACCTTGGTCCCGACCGCCGCCCCGGACCTTGGTCCCGACCGCCTCCCCGTACCTTGGTCCCGACCGCCACCCCGGACCTTGGTCCCGACCGCCACCCCAGACCTTGGTCCCGACCGCCACCCCGGACCTTGGTCCCGACCGCCACCCCGGACCTTGGTCCCGACCGCCACCCCGGACCTTGGTCCCGACCGCCACCCCGGACCTTGGTCCCGACCGCCACCCCGGACCTTGGTCCCGAATGCCAGCCCGGACCTTGGTACCGACCGCCACCCCGGACCTTGGTTCTGACCGCCACCTCCACCTTTGTTCCGACCGCCACCCAGGACCTTGGTTCCGATCGCCACCCCGGACCTTGGTCCCGACCGCCACCCCGGACCTTGGTCCCGACCGCCACCCCGGACCTTGGTCCCGACCGCCACCCCGGACCTTGGTCCCGACCGCCACCCCGGACCTTGGTCCCGAATGCCAGCCCGGACCTTGGTACCGACCGCCACCCCGGACCTTGGTTCTGACCGCCACCTCCACCTTTGTTCCGACCGCCACCCAGGACCTTGGTTCCGATCGCCACCCAGGACCTTGGTTCCGACCGCCACCCAGGACCTTGGTTCCGACCGCCACCCCGGACCTTGGTTCCGACCGGCACCCCGGACCTTGGTTCCGTCCAGCACCTCGGACCTTGGCTCAGAACGCTACCCCATACCTTGATTCCGAGCGCCACCCCGGGCCTCGGTTCCGACCGCCACCCCGGACCTCGGTTCCGACCGCCAGCCCGGACCTTGGTTCCGACCGCCAGCCCGGACCTTGGTCCCGACCGCCACCCCGGACCTTGGTCCCGACCGCCGCCCCGGACCTTGGTCCCGACCGCCACCCCGGACCTTGGTCCCGACCGCCGCCCCGGACCTTGGTCCCGACCGCCGCCCCGGACCTTGGTTCCGACCGCCGCCCCGGACCTTGGTTCCGACCGCCGCCCCGGACCTTGGTTCCGACCGCCGCCCCGGACCTTGGTTCCGACCGCCGCCCCGGACCTTGGTTCCGACCGCCGCCCCGGACCTTGGTTCCGACCGCCGCCCCGGACCTTGGTTCCGACCGCCGCCCCGGACCTTGGTTCCGACCGCCGCCCCGGACCTTGGTTCCGACCGCCGCCCCGGACCTTGGTTCCGACCGCCGCCCCGGACCTTGGTTCCGACCGCCGCCCCGGACCTTGGTTCCGACCGCCGCCCCGGACCTTGGTTCCGACCGCCGCCCCGGACCTTGGTTCCGACCGCCGCCCCGGACCTTGATTCCGACCGCCGCCCCGGACCTTGGTTCCGACCGCCGCCCCGGACCTTGGTTCCGACCGCCGCCCCGCACCTTGGTTCCGACCGCCGCCCCGCACCTTGGTTCCGACCGCCGCCCCGGACCTGGGTTCCGACCGCCGCCCCGGACCTTGGTCCCGACCGCCGCCCCGGACCTTGGTCCCGACCGCCGCCCCGGACCTTGGTCCCGACCGCCACCCCGGACCTTGGTCCCGAATGCCAGCCCGGACCTTGGTACCGACCGCCACCCCGGACCTTGGTTCTGACCGCCACCTCCACCTTTGTTCCGACCGCCACCCAGGACCTTGGTTCCGATCGCCACCCAGGACCTTGGTTCCGACCGCCACCCAGGACCTTGGTTCCGACCGCCACCCCGGACCTTGGTTCCGACCGGCACCCCGGACCTTGGTTCCGTCCAGCACCTCGGACCTTGGCTCAGAACGCTACCCCATACCTTGATTCCGAGCGCCACCCCGGACCTCGGTTCCGACCGCCACCCCGGACCTCGGTTCCGACCGCCAGCCCGGACCTTGGTTCCGACCGCCAGCCCGGACCTTGGTCCCGACCGCCACCCCGGACCTTGGTCCC
>NW_027592493.1:17500-52926 GCF_964213995.1 Mustelus asterias | reverse complement strand
GTTACACTTCAGTTACATGTTTGATACACCTTAGTAATGTATTTACACCTTAGTAAAGTGTCTATTACACCTTAGTTCCGTGTCTGTTACACTTCAGTTACATGTTTGATACACCTTAGTAATGTATTTACACCTTAGTAAAGTGTCTATTACACCTTAGTTCCGTGTCTGTTACACCTTAGTAATGTATTTACACCTTAGTAAAGTGTCTATTACACCTTAGTTCCGTGTCTGTTACACTTCAGTTACATGTTTGATACACCTTAGTAATGTATTTACACCTTAGTAAAGTGTCTATTACACCTTAGTTCCGTGTCTGTTACACTTCAGTTACATGTTTGATACACCTTAGTAATGTATTTACACCTTAGTAAAGTGTCTATTACACCTTAGTTCCGTGTCTGTTACACCTCAGTTACATGTTTGATACACCTTAGTAATGTATTTACACCTTAGTAAAGTGTCTGTTACACCTTAGTTCCGTGTCTGTTACACCTCAGTTACATGTTTGATACACCTTAGTAATGTATTTACACCTTAGTAAAGTGTCTATTAGACCTTAGTTCCGTGTCTGTTACACTTTAGTAACGTGTATGCTACACATTAGTTACATCTCTGTTCCACCACAGTTGCGTGTCTACTACACCTTAGTTACATATCTGTTACATCCTAGTTATGTGTCTGTTGCACATTCGTTACAAATTGAATTCCTCTTTCCCACACAATTCAATGACACGCCTCTTCCCTGTCAGTTAAATCTCAGTCACGTGTGCGTCACATTGTAGCTACGTCCCAGTTACGTGTGACTCCAGTACCTCTTGGATTCCTGCAGTGAGTCCATTGTTCCTGAGTTCTGTCTGTGTTACGTCTCAATGATATTAAACTTAAACCCTCGGCGCACATCCGATGTATCTGAGCTGCGTGTCCCTGGGACCTCAGTCAGGTGACCGCCCCAACATAGCTGGTCACAGCTGTTTCCAAGTCTGTTTGTTATATGCCAGACTGTGTGTAGGGGAGAGTTAAGTCTTTACTAAGAGGCAGTTATGTGCTAAGCATACGTTTCTGTGGAAGGAAGGGTTTGCAATGCACCGGGTTACATTGCGGTTACATAAGAACATAAGAACTAGGAGCAGGAGTGGGCCGTCTGGCCCCTCGAGCCTGCCCCGCCATTCAATAAGATCATGGCTGATCTTTTCATGGATTCAGCTCCACTTACCCGCCCGCTCACCATAACCCTTAATTCCTTTATTGTTCAAAAATGTACCTATCCTTGCATTAAAAACATTCAATGAGGTAGCCTCAACTGCTTCACTGGGCAGGGAACCCCGCAGATTCACAACTTTTGTGTAAAGAAATTCCTCCTCAACTCAGTCCCAAATCTGCTCCCCCTTATTTTGAAGCCATGCCCCCTAGTTCTAGTTTCACCCGCCAGTGGAAACAACTTCCCTGCTTCTATCTTATCTATTCCCTTCATAATCTTATATGTTGCTATAAGGTCTCCCCTCATTCTTCTGAATTCCAATGAGTATAGCCCCAGTCTACTCAGTCTCTCATAAGCCAACACTCTCAAATCCGGAGTCAATCTAATGAATCTCTTCTGCACCCCCTCCAGTGCCAATATATCCTTTCTCAAGTAAGAAGACCAAAACTGTACCCAGTACTCCAGGTGTGGCCTCACCAGCACCTTATACAGCTGCAACATAACCTCGCTGTTTTTAAACTCCATCCCTCGAGCAATGAAGGACAAAATTCCATTTGCCTTCTTAATTACCTGCTGCACCTGCAAACCAACTCCTTGAGATTCCTGCACAAGGACACCCGGGTCCCTCTGCAACAGCAGCATGCTGCAATTTTTTACCATTTAAATAATAGTCCGTTTTGCTGTTATTCCGACCAAAATGGATGACCTCACATTTGCCAACATTGTACTCCATCTGCCAGACCCTCGCCCGCTCACTTAGACTATCTATATCCCTTTGCGGACTTTCAGCGTCCTCTGCACACTTTGCTCTGCCACTCATCTTCGTGTCATCTGCGAATTTTGACACACTACACTTGGTCCCCAACTCCAAATCATCTCTGTAAATCGTAAACAATTGTGGTCCCAACGCTGATCCCTGAGGCACACCACTAGTCACTGATCGCCAACCAGAAAAACACCCATTTATCCCCACTCTTTGCTTTCTGTTTGTTAACCAATCCTCTATCCATGCTAATACATGACCCGTAACACCGCGCACCTCTATCTTATGTAGCAGTCTTTGGTGCGGCACCTTGTCAAATGCCTTCTGGAAATCCAGATACACCACATCCACAGGTTCCCCATTGTCCACTGCACATGTAATGTTCTCAAACAATTCCACCAAATTAGTCAAACATGACCTGCCCTTCATGAACCCAAGCTGCGTCTTACCAATGGGGCAATTTATATCCAGATGTCAAGCCATTTCTTGCTGGATGATAGATTCAAGCATTTTCCTTACGACAGAAGTTAAGCTAAACCGGCCTATCGTTACCCGCCTTTTGATGTACCTCCTTTTTTAAACAGTGGTGTCACATTTGCTGTTTTCCAATCTGCGGGAACCACCCCAGAGTCCAGCGAATTTTCGTAAATTACCACTAGTGCATTTGCTATTTCTCCCACCTCGGTCTGTGTTGTGGCGCTAATGCTCGGGGGGAGGGGGAGTGGGGGCGGCGGCGGTGGGAATGGGGGGGTTTGTGCGTCATCGCTGTGGCGTTGTCCTCTGTGTCACACCCCATGACAAGTACTTCCCGGGGAGCCTTTGCGTCCCTCGCACCGTCTCACGCTCTCTCTCCCTCTCCATCTCTCGCAGCTGAACCGGAGACAACTTACGCTCAAATCAGCGTCAGATCGCAGAGCGCCCAACGGAACCCAGGGTCAAAGGCGACCCCGGGCAAAGGTCAGTCAACCTTAGAGTGTGCGGTCAGGGGTCACGGTGGTTCAGGGCAGACCAGCAAGCAGCGGGGTGGGTGAGGGGTGGGTGGGGGGGGGTGAGGGGTTGCGGGGGGGGGGCGGTGGTTTGGAGGAGGGAGGTGTCGAGGTAAAAGGGAGATTCACTCTTCCACCCGTGTCGAGAGTGACAGAGATAAAACCCAAATACACCAAAAACTTACTCAATTCACCAGTTTGGCTAAAATCTCCCTATCTCTGTAACCTCCTCCAGCCCCTGCACCCCTCCCTATCTCTGTATCCTCCCCCAGCCACTGCACCCCTCCCTATCTCTGTAACCCCCTCCAGCCCCCTACACCCCCTCCCTATCTCTGTAACCTCCTCCAGCCCCCTACACCCCCTCCCTATCTCTGTAACCTCCTCCAGCCCCTGCACCCCTCCCTATCTCTGTAACCTCCCCCAGCCCCCTACATCCCCTCCCTATCTCTGTAACCTCCTCCAGCCCCCTACACCCCTCCCTATCTCTGTAACCTCCTCCAGCCCCTGCACCCCTCCCTATCTCTGTAACCTCCCCCAGCCCCCTACACCCCCTCCCTATCTCTGTAACCTCCTCCAGCCCCCTACACCCCCTCCCTATCTCTGTAACCTCCTCCAGCCCCCTACACCCCCTCCCTATCTCTGTAACCTCCTCCAGCCCCCTACACCCCTCCCTATCTCTGTCACCTCCTCCAGCCCCCTACACCCCTCCCTATCTCTGTAACCTCCTCCAGCCCCTACACCCCTCCCTATCTCTGTAACCTCCTCCAACCCCGACACCCCTCCCTATCTCTGTAACCTCCTCCAGCCCCTACACCCCTCCCTATCTCTGTAACCTCCTCCTGCCCCCTACACCCCCTCCCTATCTCTGTAACCTCCTCCAGCCCCCTACACCTACTCCCTATCTCTGTAACCTCCTCCAGCCCCTACACCCCTCCATATCTCTGTAACCTCCTCCAGCCCCTACACCCCCTCCCTGTCTCAGTAACCTCCTCCAGCCCCTACACCCCCTCCCTATCTCTGTAACCTCCTCCAGCCCCCTACACCCCTCCCTATCTCTGTAACCTCCTCCAGCCCCTACACACCTCCCTATCTCTGTAACATCCTCCAGCCCCTAAACCCCTCCCTATCTCTGTAACCTCCTGAAGCCCCTAAACCCCTCCCTATCTCTGTAACCTCCTCCAGCCCCTACACCCCTCCCTATCTCTGTAACCTCCTCCAGCCCCTAAACCCCTCCCTATCTCTGTAACCTCCTCCAGCCCCTACACCCCCTCCCTATCTCTGTAACCTCCTCCAGCCCCTACACCCCTCCCTATCTCTGAAACCTCCTCAAGCCCCCTCCACCCCCTCCCTATCTCTGTAACCTCCTCCAGCCCCCTACACCCCTCCCTATCTCTGTAACCTCCTCCAGCCCCCTACACCCCCTCCGTATCTCTGTAAGCTCCTCCAGCCCCCTACACCACTCCCTATCTCTGTAACCTCCTCCAGCCCCTACACCCCTCCCTATCTCTGTAACCTCCTCCAGCCCCCTACACCTACTCCCTATCTCTGTAACCACCTCCAGCCCCCTACACCTACTCCCTATCTCTGTAACCTCCTCCAGCCCCTACACCCCTCCCTATCTCTGTAACCTCCTCCAGCCCCTACACCCCCTCCCTATCTCTGTAACCTCCTTCAGACCCCTACACCTCTCCCTATCTCTGTAACCTCCTTCAGCCCCCTACACCCCTCCCTATCTCTGTAACCCCCTCCAGACCCCTACACCCCCTCCCTATCTCTGTAACCTCCCCCAGCCCCCTACACCCCTCCCTATCTCTGTAACCTCCTCCAGCCCCCTACACCCCTCCCTATCTCTGTAACCTCCTCCAGCCCCCTACACCCCTCCCTATCTCTGTAACCTCCTCCAGCCCCCTACACCCCCTCCCTATCTCTGTAACCTCCTCCAGCCCCCTACACCCCTCCCTATCTCTGTAACCTCCTCCAGCCCCTACACCCCTCCCTATCTCTGTAACCTCCTCCAGCCCCCTACACCCCTCCTTATTTCTGTAACCTCCTCCAGCCCCTACACCCCTCCCTATCTCTGTAACCTCCTCCAGCCCCTACACCCCTCCCTATCTCTGTAACCTCCTCCAGCCCCTACACCCCTCCCTATCTCTGTAACCTCCTCCAGCCCCTACACCCCTCCCTATCTCTGTAACCTCCTCCAGCCCCTACACCCCTCCCTATCTCTGTAACCTCCTCCAGACCCCTACACCCCTCCCTATCTCTGTAACCTCCTCCAGCCCCTACACCCCTCCCTATCTCTGTAACCTCCTCCAGCCCCTACACCCCCTCCCTATCTCTGTAACCTCCTCCAGCCCCTACACCCCCTCCCTATCTCTGTAACCTCCTCCAGCCCCTACACCCCCTCCCTATCTCTGTAACCTCCTCCAGCCCCTACACCCCCTCCCTATCTCTGTAACCTCCTCCAGCCCCAACACCCCCTCCCTATTTCTGTAACCACCTCCAGCCCGAACAACTCTCCCAATCACTGTAACCTCCTCAGCACCTACACCCTCCCTATCTCTGTAACCTCCTCCAGCCCCTACACCCCTCCCTATCTCTGTAACCTCCTCCAGCCCGAACAACTCTCCCTATCTCTGTAACCTCCTCAGCACCTACACCCCTCCCTATCCCTGTAATCTCCTCCAGCCCCTGCACTCCACCCTATCTCTCTAACCTCCTCTGCTCCCAACAATCATCCCTTTATATGTAAAACCCTCCAGCCCCTACACCCCCTCCCTATCTCTGTAACCTCCTCCAGCGCCTACGCCCCTCCCTATCTCTGTAACCTCCTCCAGCCCCCTACACACCCTCCCTATCTCTGTAACCTCCTCCAGCCCCCTACACCCCCTCCCTATCTCTGTAACCTCCTCCAGCCCCTACACCCCTCCCTATCTCTGTAACCTCCTCCAGCCCCTACACCCCCTCCCTATCTCTGTAACCTCCTCCAGCCCCCTACACACCCTCCCTATCTCTGTAACCTCCTCCAGCCCCTACACCCCTCCCTATCTCTGTAACCTCCTCCAGCCCCTACACCCCCTCCCTATCTCTGTAACCTCCTCCAGCGCCTACACCCCCTCCCTATCTCTGTAACCTCCTCCAGCGCCTACGCCCCACCCTATTACTGTAACTTTCTCCAGTTCCCTACACCCCTCCCTATCTCTGTAACCACCTCCAGCCCCCTACACCCCCTCCCTATCTCTGTAACCTCCTCCATCCCCCGACACCTCCTCCCTATCTCTGTAACCTCCTCCAGCCCCAAAACCACTCCCTATCTCTGTAACCTCCGCTAGCCCCTACACCCATCCCTATCTCCGAAACCTTCCCCAACACCGACGTCCCCTCCCAATCTCTGTAACCTCCTCCAGCCCCTTAACCCCCTCCCTATCTCTGTAACCCCCTCCAGCCCCCTAAACCCCTCCCTATCTCTGTAACCTCCTCCAGCCCCCTACACCCCCCCTATCTCTGTAACCCCCTCCAGCCCCCTACACCCCTCCCTATCTCTGTAACCTCCTCCAGTCCCCTACACACCCTCCCTATCTCTGTAACCTCCTCCAGCCCCCTACACCCCCTCCCTATCTCTGTAACCTCCTCCAGTCCCCAACACCCCTCCCTATCTCTGTAACCTCCTCCAGCCCCCTACACCCCTCCCTATCTCTGTAACCTCCTCCAGCCCCCTACACCCCTCCCTATCTCTGTAACCTCCTCCAGCCCCCTACACCCCTCCCTATCTCTGTAACCTCCTCCAGCCCCCTACACCCCTCCCTATCTCTGTAACCTCCTCCAGCCCCCTACACCCCTCCCTATCTCTGTAACCTCCTCCAGCCCCCTACACCCCTCCCTATCTCTGTAACCTCCTCCAGCCCCCTACACCCCTCCCTATCTCTGTAACCTCCTCCAGCCCCCTACACCCCTCTCTATCTCTGTAACCTCCTCCAGTCCCCTAAACCCCTCCCTATCTCTGTAACCTCCTCCAGCCCCCTACACCCCCCCCCTATCTCTGTAACCTCCTCCAGCCCCCTACACCCCTCCCTATCTCTGTAACCTCCTCCAGTCCCCTAAACCCCTCCCTATCTCTGTAACCTCCTCCAGCCCCCTACACCCCCCCCCTATCTCTGTAACCCCCTCCAGTCCCCTACACCCCCTCCCTATCTCTGTAACCTCCTCCAGCCCCCTACACCCCGTCCCTATCTCTGTAACCTCCTCCAGCCCCCTACACCCCTCCTTATCTCTGTAACCTCCTCCAGCCCCCTACACCCCCTCCCTATCTCTGTAACCTCCTCCAGCCCCTACACCCCTCCCTATCTCTGTAACCTCCTCCAGCCTCCTACACCCCTCCCTATCTCTGTAACCTCCTCCAGCCCCCTACACCCCTCCCTATCTCTGTAACCCCCTCCAGCCCCCTACACCCCCTCCCTATCTCTGTAACCTCCTCCAGCCCCCTACACCCCGTCCCTATCTCTGTAACCTCCTCCAGCCCCCTACACCCCTCCTTATCTCTGTAACCTCCTCCAGCCTGACACCCTTCCCTCTCGCTGTAAACTTTCCCTTTCTCTCTCTCATCCTCTCTCTCTACCAGTCTCTCTCTGTAACTTTTTCTCTGTCACTCTCTGTCTCTGTCTCGACTTCACGAACTCTCTCTGTCTCTCTCTGTCTTTGTCTGTCTTTGTCTCTCTTTCTCTCTCTCTCTGCCTCTCTCTCTCTGTCTCGCTGTCTCTCTATCTCTCTAACTCTCTCTGTCTCTCTCTCTCTCTGTCTTTGTCTCTCTTTCGCTCTGTCTCTCTCTCTGTCTCTCTCTGTCTGTCTCTCTATCTCTCTCTGTCTCTCTCTGTCTGTCTCTATCTCTCTCTGTCTCTCTCTCTCTGTCTCTCTATCTCTCTATCTCTCTCTGTCTCTCTCTCTCTCTGTCTTTGTCTCTCTTTCGCTCTGTCTCTCTCTCTGCCTCTCTCTCTCTGTCTCTCTCTGTCTGTCTCTCTATCTCTCTCTCTGTCTCTCTCTCTCCCACTCCCCGCCCCCCCCTCTCTCTCTCTCCTCATTGAAGACAGTCCCCAGCTGAGTTTTCAGTCCCCTGTCTCTAATATCACCCTGTGTGAATCAGTGTTAAATTCTCATTGATAATAGTTCTGTCCAGGGTTTGGGGATGAGTAAGGAGGGAGTTAATCGGGTGAGGTGTATGTTGTTTATCTCTCTGAGCGATGGGAAGATGTCACCATCGCCAGTCCCGTAACGTTACACAGCAAACTCGAACTTCTCAACTTCTCTGTTCCAGATCAAAGACAACAGGAAACAGCTGGAGGAACCAACTCAAAAAAATCCAGATGTCTCGGACTGGTCGCACTCCTCATCATAATCTCGCTTTTCGCAATAATCATCGGATTAACCGTATATGGTACATCGATAAATAACATCCTGTAACACTCTGATATATCCCACACACCTCACTGTAACACTCTGATATATCCCACACCCCTCACTGTAACACTCTGATATATCCCACACCACTCACTGTAACACTCTGATATATCCCACACCCCTCACTGTAACACTCTGATATATCCTACACCCCTCACTGTAACACTCCGATACACCCCACACCCCTCAGTGTAACACTCTGATATATCCCACACTCCTCACTGTAACACTCTGATATATCCCACACCCCTCACTGTAACACTCTGATATATCCCACACCCCTCACTGTAACACTCTGATATATCCCACTCCCCTCACTGTAACACTCTGATATATCCCACACCCCTCACTGTAACACTTATATATCCCACACCCCTCACTGTAACACTCTGATATATCCCACACCCCTCACTGTAACACTTATATATCCCACACCCCTCACTGTAACACTCTGATATATCCCACACCCCTCACTGTAACACTCTGATATACCCCACACCCCTCACTGTAACACTCTGATATATCCCACACACCCCTCACTGTAACACTCTGATATATCCCACACCCCTCACTGTAACACTCTGATATATCCCACACCCCTCACTGTAACACTCTGATATATCCCACACACCCTCACTGTAACACTCTGATATATCCCACACCCCTCACTGTAACACTCTGATATATCCCACACCCCTCACTGTAACACTCTGATACATCCCACACCCCTCACTGTAACACTCTGATATATCCCACACCCCTCACTGTAACACTCTGATATATCCCACACCCCTCACTGTAACACTCTGATATATCCCACACCCCTCACTGTAACACTCTGATATACCCCACACCCCTCACTGTAACACTCTGATATACCCCACACTCCTCACTGTAACACTCTGATATATCCCACACCCCTCACTGTAACACTCTGATATATCCCACACCCCTCACTGTAACACTCTGATATATCCCACACCCCTCACTGTAACACTCCGATACACCCCACACCCCTCAGTGTAACACTCTGATATATCCCACACTCCTCACTGTAACACTCTGATATATCCCACACCCCTCACTGTAACACTCTGATATATCCCACACCCCTCACTGTAACACTCTGATATATCCCACTCCCCTCACTGTAACACTCTGATATATCCCACACCCCTCACTGTAACACTTATATATCCCACACCCCTCACTGTAACACTCTGATATATGCCACACCCCTCACTGTAACACTTATATATCGCACACCCCTCACTGTAACACTCTGATATATCCCACACCCCTCACTGTAACACTCTGATATACCCCACACCCCTCACTGTAACACTCTGATATATCCCACACACCCCTCACTGTAACACTCTGATATATCCCACACCCCTCACTGTAACACTCTGATATATCCCACACCCCTCACTGTAACACTCTGATATATCCCACACACCCTCACTGTAACACTCTGATATATCCCACACCCCTCACTGTAAAACTCTGATATATCCCACACCCCTCACTGTAACACTCTGATATATCCCACACCCCTCACTGTAACACTCCGATACACCCCACACCCCTCAGTGTAACACTCTGATATATCCCACACTCCTCACTGTAACACTCTGATATATCCCACACCCCTCACTGTAACACTCTGATATATCCCACACCCCTCACTGTAACACTCTGATATATCCCACACCCCTCAGTGTAACACTCTGATATATCCCACACCTCTCACTGTAACATTCTGATACATCCCACACCCCTCAGTGTAACACTCTGATATATCCCACACTCCTCACTGTAACACTCTGATATATCCCACACCCCTCACTGTAACACTCTGATATATCCCACACCCCTCACTGTAACACTCCGATACACCCCACACCCCTCAGTGTAACACTCTGATATATCCCACACTCCTCACTGTAACACTCTGATATATCCCACACCCCTCACTGTAACACTCTGATATATCCCACACCCCTCACTGTAACACTCTGATATATCCCACTCCCCTCACTGTAACACTCTGATACACCCCACACCCTTCACTGTAACACTCTGATATATCCCACACCCCTCACTGTAACACTTATATATCCCACACCCCTCACTGTAACACTCTGATATATCCCACACCCCTCACTGTAACACTCTGATATACCCCACACCCCTCACTGTAACACTCTGATATATCCCACACACCCCTCACTGTAACACTCTGATATATCCCACACCCCTCACTGTAACACTCTGATATATCCCACACCCCTCACTGCGACACTCTGATATATCCCACACCCCTCACTGTGACACTCTGATATATCCCACACCCCTCACTGTAACACTCTGATATATCCCACACCCCTCACTGTAACACTCTGATATATCCCACACCCCTCACTGTAACACTCTGATATATCCCACACCCCTCACTGTAACACTCTGATATACCCCACACCTCTCACTGTAACACTCTGATATATCCCACACCCCTCACTGTAACACTCTGATATATCCCACACCCCTCACTGTAACACTCTGATATACCCCACACCCCTCACTGTAACATTCTGATATATCCCACACCCCTCACTGTAACACTCTGATATACCCCACACCCCTCACTGTAACACTCTGATATATCCCACACCCCTCACTGTAACACTCTGATATATCCCACACCCCTCACTGTAACACTCTGATATACCCCACACCCCTCACTGTAACACTCTAATATATTCCACACCCCTCACTGTAACACTCTGATATATCCCACACCCCTCACTGTAACACTCCGATACACCCCACTCCCCTCACTGTAACACACTGATATATCCCACACCCCTCACTGTAACACTCTGATATATCCCACACCCCTCACTGTAACACTCTGATATATCCCACACCCCTCACTGTAACACTCTGATATATCCCACACCCCTCACTGTAACACTCTGATATATCCCACAACCCTCACTGTAACACTCTGATATACCCCACACCCCTCACTGTAACACTCTGATATATCCCACACCCCTCACTGTAACACTCTGATATATCCCACACCCCTCACTGTAACACTCTGATATACCCCACACCCCTCACTGTAACACTCTGATATATCCCACACCCCTCACTGTAACACTCTGATATACCCCACACCCCTCACTGTAACACTCTGATATATCCCACACCCCTCACTGTAACACTCTGATATATCCCACACCCCTCACTGTAACACTCTGATATACCCCACACCCCTCACTGTAACACTCTGATATATTCCACACCCCTCACTGTAACACTCTGATATATCCC
Source organism: Mustelus asterias (assembly GCF_964213995.1). Taxonomy (NCBI): domain Eukaryota; kingdom Metazoa; phylum Chordata; class Chondrichthyes; order Carcharhiniformes; family Triakidae; genus Mustelus; species Mustelus asterias. Next base: position 41,180 of record NW_027592493.1, on the reverse strand, counting down.
ACACCCCTCACTGTAACACTCCGATACACCCCACTCCCCTCACTGTAACACTCTGATATATCCCACACCCCTCACTGTAACACTCTGATATATCCCGCACCCCTCACTGTAACACTCTGATATATCCCGCACCCCTTACTGTAACACTCTGATACATCCCACACCTCTCACTGTAACACTCTGATATATCCCACACCCCTCACTGTAACACTCTGATATACCCCACACCCCTCACTGTAACACTCTGATATATCCCACACCCCTCACTGTAACACTCTGATATATCCCACACCCCTCACTGTAACACTCTGATATATCCCACACCCCTCACTGTAACACTCTGATATATCCCGCACCCCTCACTGTAACACTCTGATATACCCCACACCCCTCACTGTAACACTCTGATATATCCCACACCCCTCACTGTAACACTCTGATATACCCCACACCCCTCACTGTAACACTCTGATATACCCCGCACCCCTCACTGTAACACTCTGATATATCCCGCACCCCTCACTGTAACACTCTGATACATCCCACACCCCTCACTGTAACACTCTGATATATCCCACACCCCTCACTGTAACACTCTGATATACCCCACACCCCTCACTGGAACACTCTGATACATCCCACACCCCTCACTGTAACACTCTGATATACCCCACACCCCTCACTGTAACACACTGATATACCCCACACCCCTCACTGTAACACTCTGATATATCCCACACCCCTCACTGTAACACTCTGATATATCCCACACCCCTCACTGTAACACTCTGATATACCCCACACCCCTCACTGTAACATTCTGATATATCCCACACCCCTCACTGTAACACTCTGATATACCCCACACCCCTCACTGTAACACTCTGATATATCCCACACCCCTCACTGTAACACTCTGATATATCCCACACCCCTCACTGTAACACTCTGATATACCCCACACCCCTCACTGTAACACTCTGATATATTCCACACCCCTCACTGTAACACTCTGATATATCCCACACCCCTCACTGTAACACTCCGATACACCCCACTCCCCTCACTGTAACACTCTGATATATCCCACACCCCTCACTGTAACACTCTGATATATCCCGCACCCCTCACTGTAACACTCTGATATATCCCGCACCCCTCACTGTAACACTCTGATACATCCCACACCTCTCACTGTAACACTCTGATATATCCCACACCCCTCACTGTAACACTCTGATATACCCCACACCCCTCACTGTAACACTCTGATATATCCCACACCCCTCACTGTAACACTCTGATATATCCCACACCCCTCACTGTAACACTCTGATATATCCCACACCCCTCACTGTAACACTCTGATATATCCCGCACCCCTCACTGTAACACTCTGATATACCCCACACCCCTCACTGTAACACTCTGATATATCCCACACCCCTCACTGTAACACTCTGATATACCCCACACCCCTCACTGTAACACTCTGATATACCCCGCACCCCTCACTGTAACACTCTGATATATCCCGCACCCCTCACTGTAACACTCTGATATATCCCACACCCCTCACTGTAACACTCTGATATATCCCACACCCCTCACTGTAACACTCTGATATACCCCACACCCCTCACTGGAACACTCTGATACATCCCACACCCCTCACTGTAACACTCTGATATACCCCACACCCCTCACTGTAACACACTGATATACCCCACACCCCTCACTGTAACACTCTGATATACCCCACACCCCTCACTGTAACACTCTGATATATCCCACACCCCTCACTGTAACACTCTGATATACCCCACACCCCTCACTGTAACACTCTGATATACCCCACACTCCTCACTGTAACACTCTGATATATCCCACACCGCTCACTGTAACACTCTGATATATCCCACACCCCTCACTGGAACACTCTGATATATCCCACACCCCTCACTGTATCACTATGTGACTCTCTCGTTTTCCTCTAACTCTCTTTCTCAAATCTAGTGTTGAAGAAGGATCTCCACCATTGCAATGAGGAACTTGTGCAGCGTCAGAGGACGATCCACTTGCTCTGCCCCGCCATCCGAATTTGCTCCGGTGAGTTCATCCTCATTGGAATTCTGATAGAAAGAGACGGGAATAGGAGGAGGCCATTCAGCCTTGCTCGATGCTTTGTAGCAGTTTCCAGAGAGAGACTGGCTGAATGGGCCTCTTCCCAATCTTGTGTCACAGGCTCAACAGAGAGAGGCTGAATTCTGCCCCCCCCCCCCCCCCCCACAACCCCCCGTTACTGTATAATAGAGTCGAGGGGCTGAATGGCCTCCTTCTGTTCCAGTGTAACAGGCTCGAAAGAGAGGGGCTGAATGGCCTCCTCCCGTTTTTTGTGTCACAGGCTCAAGAGAGCGGGGCAGAATCTACCTGCCCCTGTTCCTGTATGTTGGGCTCCAGGGAGGGGTTGAATGGGCCTTTTGATGTCCTTGTGTAATATGGTCGAGGTGCTGCATGACCTTCTTCTGTTCCTGAGTGATAGGCTTGAGAGAGGTGCTGAATGGCCTCCTCCTGTTCCTGTGTAACAACCTGGAGAGAGAGGGGCTGAATGGGCCTCCTCCTGTTCCTGTGTAACAACCTGGAGAGAGAAGGGCTGAATGGCCTCCTCCTGTTCCTGTGTAACAACCTGGAGAGAGAGGGGCTGAATGGGCCTCCTCCTGTTCCTGTGTAACAGGCTCTCTCTCTCTCTCGAGAGAGAGGCTGAATGGGCCTCCTCCTGTTCCTGTCTAACAGGCTCAAGAGGAACTTAATGGGCTTCCTACTCTTCCTGTGTTACAGGCTCAAGAGAGACAGTCTGAATGGCCTCCTCCTGTACCTGTATAACAGGCTGGAGGGAGAGGGGCTGAATGGCCTCCTCCTGTTCCTGTATAACAGGTTGGAAAGAGAGGGGATGAATGTATCTCCTCCTGTTCCTGTGTAACAGGATCGAGAGAAAGGGCTGAATGGCCTCCTCCTGTTCCTGTGTAACAGGCTGGAGAGAGAGAGGGGCTGAATGGGCCTCCTCCTGTTCCTGTCTAACAGGCTCAAGAGGAACTGAATGGGCTTCCTACTCTTCCTGTGTTACAGGCTCAAGAGAGACAGTCTGAATGGCCTCCTCCTGTTCCTGTGTAACAGGCTGAAGAGAGAGGGGCTGAATGGCCTCCTCCTGTTCCTGTGTAACAGGCTGGAGAGAGAGGGGCTGAATGGGCCTCCTCCTGTTCCTGTGTAACAGGTTGAAGAGAGAGGGGCTGAATGGGCCTCCTCCTGTTCCTGTGTAACAGGTTGGAGAGAGAGGGGCTGAATGGCCTCCTCCTGTTCCTGTGTAACAGGCCCGAGAGAGAGGGGCTGAATGGCCTCCTCCTGTTCCTGTGTAACAACCTGGAGAGAGAGGGGCTGAATGGGCCTCCTCCTGTTCCTGTGTAAGAGGCTCAAGAGACAGAGGGGCTGAATGGCCTCCTCCTGTTCCTGTGTAACCGGCTAGAGAGAGAGAGAGGGGCTGAATGGCCTCCTCCTGTTCCTGTCTAACAGGCTCTCTCTCTCTCTCTCGAGAGAGAGAGAGAGAGGCTGAATGGGCCTCCTCCTGTTCCTGTCTAACAGGCTCTCTCTCTCTCGAGAGAGAGAGAGAGAGAGGCTGAATGGGCCTCCTCCTGTTCCTGTCTAACAGGCTCAAGAGGAACTGAATGGGCTTCCTACTCTTCCTGTGTTACAGGCTCAAGAGAGACAGTCTGAATGGGCCTCCTCCTGTACCTGTATAACAGGCTGGAGGGAGAGGGGCCGAATGGCCTCCTCCTGTTCCTGTATAACAGGTTGGAAAGAGAGGGGCTGAATGTATCTCCTCCTGTTCCTGTGTAACAGGCTCAAGAGGAACTGAATGGGCTTCAACCCGGATAAGATGGACTTCAACCCGGATAAGTGTGTAGTGATCCATTTTGGCAGATCCAATGGGATGAAGCAGCAGTATAATATGAAGGGTACCATTCTTAGCAGTGTAGAGGATCAGAAGGACCTTGGGGTCCGGGTCCATAGGACTCTTAAATCGGCCTCGCAGGTGGAGGATGCGGTCAAGAAGGCGTACGGCGTACTAGCCTTCATTAATCGAGGGATTGAGTTTAGGAGTCGGGAGATAATGCTGCAGCTATATAGGACCCTGGTTAGACCCCACTTGGAGTACTGCACGCAGTTCTGGTCACCTCATTACAGGAAAGATGTTGAAGCCATTGAAAGGGTGCAGAGGAGATTTACAAGGATGTTGCCTGGATTGGGGGGCATGCCTTATGAGGATAGGTTGAGGGAGCTTGGTCTCTTCTCCCTGGAGAGACGAAGGATGAGAGGTGACCTGATAGAGGTTTACAAGATGTTGAGAGGTCTGGATAGGGTAGACTCTCAGAGGCTATTTCCAAGGGCTGAAATGGTTGCTACGAGAGGACACAGGTTTAAGGTGCTGGGGGGTAGGTACAGAGGAGATGTCAGGGGTAAGTTTTTCACTCAGAGGGTGGTGGGTGAGTGGAATCGGCTGACGTCGGTGGTGGTGGAGGCAAACTCGTTGGGGTCTTTTAAGAGACTTCTGGATGAGTACATGGGATTTAATGGGATTGAGGTCTATAGATAGGCCTAGAGGTAGGGATGTGATCAGCGCAACTTGTGGGCCGAAGGGCCTGTTTGTGCTGTGGCTTTCTATGTTCTATGTTCTATTCTCTTGTTCCAGTGCAACGGCTTGAATGGCCCCCTCGTTTGGCCATGTGTCATGTCCTAACCATGTTCAAGGTTGTGGCTTTTAACAGAGCAACTGGGGAATGAACCTGGCCACGTTTCAGTGGGGGAGCAGTTCAGGAACAGTGACCACGATTCAGTAAGCTTTAAGGTCCTATAAGACCATAAGACCATAAGACATAGGAGCGGAAGTAAGGCCATTCAGCCCATCGAGTCCACTCCACCATTCAATCATGGTTGATTTCAACTCCATTTACCCGCTCTCTCCCCATGGCCCTTAATTCCTCGAGAAATCAAGAATTTATCAATTTCTGTCTTGAAGACGCTCAACGTCTCGGCCTCCACAGCCCTCTGTGGCAATGAATTCCACAGACCCACCACTCTTTGGCTGAAGAAATTTCTCCTCATCTCTGTTCTAAAGTGACTCCCTTTTATTCTAAGGCTGTGCCCCCGCGTCCTAGTCTCCCCTGTTAATGGAAACAACTTCCCTACGTCCATCCTATCTAAGCCGTTCATTATCTTGTAAGTTTCTATCAGATCTCCCTTCAACCTCCTAAACTCCAATGAATATAATCCCACGATCCTCAGACGTTCATCGTATGTCAGGCCTACCATTCCTGGGATCATCCGTGTGAATCTCCGCTGGACCCGCTCCAGTGCTAGTATGTCCTTCCTGAGGTGTGGGGCCCAAAATTGCTCACAGTACTCCAAATGGGGCCTAACCAGTGCTTTATAAAGCCTCAGAAGTACATCCCTGCTTTTGTATTCCAAGCCTCTTGAGATAAATGACAACATTACATTTGCTTTCTTAATTACGGACTCAACCTGCAAGTTTACCTTTAGAGAATCCTGGACTAGGACTCCCAAGTCCCTTTGCACTTTAGCATTATGGATTTTGTCACCGTTTAGAAAATAGTCCATGCCTCTATTCTTTTTTCCAAAGTGCAAGACCTCGCACTTGCCCACGTTGAATTTCATCAGCCACTTCTTGGACCACTCTCCTAAACTGTCTAAATCTTTCTGCAGCCTCCCCACCTCCTCAATACTACCTGCCCCTCCACCTATCTTTGTATCATCGGCAAACTTGGCCAGAATGCCCCCAGTCCCGTCATCTAGATTGTTAATATATAAAGAGAACAGATGTGGCCCCAACACTGAACCCTGCGGATAAACCCTGATGGATAAAGATAAGTGGAGTCCTCAAGTTAAGGAACTAAATTGGGGGAAGGCTAATTACAACAATATTAGGCAGAAACTGAAGAATGTAGATTGGGGGCAGATGTTTGAGGGCAAGTTAACTTCTGGCATGTGGGAGGCTTTCAAATGTAAGTTGAGAGGGATTCAGGACCGGCACATTCCTGTCAGGATGAAGGATAAGTATGACAAGTTTTGGGAACCTTGGATAACGAGAGATATTGTGAGCCTAGTCAAAGAGAAAAAGGAAGCAGTTGTCAAGGCTCGGAGGCGGGGAACACACGAAGCAAGTGTGGAATGAAGGGAAGTAGAAAGAAACTTAAGCAAGGACTCTGAAGTGCTACAAGGGGGTCGCAAAAAGTCAATCGCCAGCAGGATCAAGGAAAATCCCAAGACTTTTTATCGGTACTTAAAGAGCAAAAGGGTAACGAGGGAGAGGGTTGACCCACTCAAGGACAAGGGAGAGAATCTATGCGTGGAGCCAGAGGAAATAGGCGAGGTATTAAATGAGCAATATGCGGCAGTATTCACCAAAGAGAAAGGCTTGGTGGGTGATGGGTCTGAGAAAGGGTATGCAGATAATTAGAGTCATGTTGAGATCAAAAAGGAGGAGGTGCTGGGGTTCTCGAGGGGCATTAAGGTTGACAAGTCCCCCAGGACTTGATGGGATATACCCCAGAAAACTGAGAGAGGTAAGGGAGGAAATTGTTCGGACCTTGAGAGGAATCTTTCTTTCCTCACTGGCTACAGCCAAGTTCCGCACACACGAGGACGGCCTCAACCGGGATATTGGGTTCATGTCACACTATCTGTAACCCCCACAGTTGCGTGGACCTGCAGAGTTTCACTGGCTGTCTTGTCTGGAGACAATACACATCTTTCTAGCCTGTCTTGATGCTCTCTCCACTCACATTGTTTCGTCTCTTAAAGACTTGATTAGTTGTAAGTACTTGCATTCCAACCATTATTCATGTAAATTGAGTCTGTGTCTTTATAAGCTCTGTTTGTGAACAGAATTCCCACTCACCTGAAGAAGGGGCTAAGAGCTCCGAAAGCTTGTGTGGCTTTTGCTACCAAATAAACCTGTTGGACTTTAACCTGGTGTTGTTAAACTTCTTACAGGGGAGGTCCCAGAGCATTGGAGAATAGACAATGTTGTTCCTTTCTTTAAGAAGGTTAGCAAGAATAATCCATGGTTTTGTGAAGAGGAGGTCGTGTCTCACGAACTTGATCGAGTTTTTCGAGGAAGTGACGAAGATGATTGATGAGGGTAGGGCAGTGGATGTTGTCTACATGGACTTCAGTAAGGCCTTTGACAAGGTCCCTCATGGCAGACTGGTGCAGAAGGTGAAGTCTCATGTGATCAGAGGTGAGCTGTCAAGGTGGATACAGAACTGGTTCGGTCAAAGAAGACAGAGGGTAGCAGTGGAAGGGTGCGTTTCTGAATGGAGGGCTGTGACAAGTGGCGTTCCTCAGGGATCAGTGCTGGGACCTTTGCTGTTTGTAATATATGTCAATGGTTTGGAGGAAAATGTAACTGGTTTGACATTTGCGGGTGACACAAAGGTTGGTGGATTTGCGGATAGCGATGAGGACCATCAGAGGATAGAGCAGGCTATAGATTGGATGGAGACTTGGGCGGAGAGATGGCAGATGGATTTTAATCCGGATAAATGTGAAGTAATGCATTTTGGAAGGTCTAATACAGATAGGAAATATACAGTAAATGGCAGAACCCTTCAGAGTATTGATAGGCAGAGGGATCTGGGTGTACAGGTCCACAGGTCACTGAAAGTGGCAACGCAGGTGGAGAAGGTAGTCAAGAAGGCATACGGCATGCTTGCCTTCATCGGCCGGGGTATTGAGTTTAAAAATTGGCACGTCATGTTGCAACTTTATCGAACATTAGTTGGGCCGCACTTGGAATATAGTGTTCAATTCTGGTCGCCACACTACCAGAAGGATGTGGAGGCTTTGGAGAGGGTACAGAAAAGATTTACCAGGATGTTGCCTGGTATGGAGGGCAGTAGCTATGAGGAGAGGTTGGAGAAACTTGGTTTGTTCTCACTGGAACGACGGAGGTTGAGGGGCGACCTGATAGAAGTCTACAAGATTATGAGGGGCATGGACAGAGTGGAGAGTCAGAAGCTTTTTCCCAGGGTGGAAGAGTCAATTATTATTGGGCATAAGTTTAAGGAGCGAGGGGCAAGGTTTAAAGGAGATGTACGAGGCAAGTCTTTTTTACACAGAGGGTGGTGGGTGCCTGGAACTCACTGCCCGAGGAGGTAGTGGAAGCGGATATGATAATGACTTTTAAGGAGCATCTTGACAAATACATGAATAGGATGGAAATGGAGGGATACGGTCCCCGGAAGGGTAGGGGGTATTAGTTCAGTCGGGGGCAGCATGGTCGGTGCAGGCTTCGGGGGGCCGAAGGGCCTGTTCCTGTGCTGTAATTTTCTTTGTTCTTTGTTCCAATAAGAACCTGAAATGCACGCGTATATTCAAAGTAACACAAAACTGGTTTTATTGAGGAACTGCCCTCTACACCGCGTCAAATACCAAACAAAGTAAAACAACAGGCTAAACACCCACCCAAATAACATCACCATCAAATCATATATGATCAGCTCCTCAATCAATCTACACCATCTTTTATAATGTATAATATAGTGTAACAGGCTCGAGAGGGGCTGAATGGCCTCCTCCTGTCCCTGATGGCCCAATGCAGTCATCGGATTGAATTCTTTATTATTCATTAGATTTAGTCTGTCCGAATGGATGGAAATTTCACAATCAAAGCTGCTACAGATCCTCGACAGAGAAAAAAGACTGGGACACGGCAAATAGAAAATGTGAATCCCAAAACTCACAGCTCCTCATCATCAATTCACAACAGGAACAGGTGAGAATAATGGCAACATCTGTCAGAATGCGTTAGACACAAAATGTCCCCCTGTACTGTTCCCTATCAAACATTCCGAGAACAGGTACAGCACGGGGTTAGATACAGAGTAAAGCTCCCTCTACACTGTCCCCCATCAAACACTCCCAGGACAGGTACAGCACGGGGTTAGATACAGAGTAAAGCTCCCTCTACACTGTCCCCCATCAAACACTCCCAGGACAGGTACAGCACGGGGTTAGATACAGAGTAAAGCTCCCTCTACACTGTCCCCCATCAAACACTCCCAGGACAGGTACAGCACGGGGTTAGATACAGAGTAAAGCTCCCTCTACACTGTCCCCCATCAAACACTCCCAGGACAGGTACAGCACAGGGTTAGATACAGAGTAAAGCTCCCTCTACACTGTCCCCATCAAACACTCCCAGGACAGGTACAGCACGGGGTTAGATACAGAGTAAAGCTCCCTCTACACTGTCCCCATCAGACACTCCCAGGACAGGTACAGCACAGGGTTAGATACAGAGTAAAGCTCCCTCTACACTGTCCCCCCATCAAACACTCCCAGGACAGGTACAGCACGGGGTTAGATACAGAGTAAAGCTCCCTCTACACTGTCCCCATCAAACACTCCCAGGACAGGTACAGCACGGGGTTAGATACAGAGTAAAGCTCCCTCTACACTATCCCCCCCCATCAAACACTCCCAGGACAGGTACAGCACGGGGTTAGATACAGAGGAAAGCTTCCTTTGCACTGTCCTCATCAAAATCTCCCAGGACAGGAACTGCAAGGTGTTAGAGACAGAGTAAAGCTCCATCTACACTGTCCCCATCAAACACTCCCAGGACAGGTACAGCACGGTGTTAGATACAGAGTAAAGCTCCCTCTACACTGGCCCCATCAAACACTCCCAGGACAGGTACAGCACGGGGTTAGATACAGAGTAAAGCTCCCTCTACACTGTCCCCATCAAACATTCCCAGGACAGGTACAGCACGGGGTTAGATACAGAGTAAAGCTCCCTCTACACTGTCCCCATCAAACACTCCCAGGACAGGTACAGCAAAATGTCAGACGCAGAGTAAACCCAGAGATAAGGAACTGTGTGCATGAATCGAGGCAGTGATACTATTTAATAATTCTGCAGAACTTTGTTAACCGATCCATTCTGGACACGAATCGCCAATATCTGATGGGACTCACAGATCGAGAGAGTGAAGGAAACTGGATCTGGGTGGATGGAACCCCAGTGAGGTGAGTCCCAACATTGGGTCAGTGGGATTAGCTTGGGGATTGATACAGGGCTATGGGAAGAGAGTGGGACAGTGGGATTAGTTTGGGATTGATACAGGGCTATGGGGAGAGAGTGGGGCAGTGGGAATAGTTTGGGGATTGATACAAGGCTATGGGGAGAGAGTGGGGCAGTGGGAATAGTTTGGGGATTGATACAAGGCTATGGGGAGAGAATGGGGCAGTGGGAATAGTTTGGGGATTGATACAGGGCTATGGGGAGAGAATGGGGCAGTGGGAATAGTTTGGGGATTGATACAAGGCTATGGGGAGAGAGTGGGATTAGTTTGGGGATTGATACAAGACTATGGGGAGAGAATGGGGCAGTGGGAATAGTTTGGGGATTGATACAAGGCTATGGGGAGAGAGTGGGATTAGTTTGGGGATTGATACAAGGCTATGGGGAGAGAGTGGGACAGTGGGATTAGTTTGGGGATTGATACAGGGCTATGGGGAGAGAATGGGGCAGTGGGAATAGTTTGGGGATTGATACACGGCAATGGGGAGAGAATGGGGCAGTGGGAATAGTTTGGGGATTGATACAAGGCTATGGGGAAAGAGTGGGATTAGTTTGGGGATTGATACAAGGCTATGGGGAGAGAATGGGGCACTGGGAATAGTTTGGGGATTGATACAAGGCTATGGGGAGAGAATGGGGCAGTGGGAATAGTTTGGGGAGTGATACAAGGCTATGGGGAGAGAATGGGGCAGTGGGATTAGTTTGGGGAGTGATACAAGGCTATGGGGAGAGAATGGGGCAGTGGGAATAGTTTGGGGATTGATACAGGGCTATGGGGAGAGAGTGGGATTAGTTTGGGGATTGATACAAGGCTATGGGGAGAGAATGGGGCAGTGGGAATAGTTTGGGGATTGATACAAGGCAATGGGGAGAGAATGGGGCAGTGGGAATAGTTTGGGGATTGATACAAGGCTAGGGGGAGAGAATGGGGCAGTGGGATTAGTTTGGGATTGATACAAGGCTATGGGGAGAGAATGGGGCAGTGGGATTAGTTTGGGATTGATACAAGGCTATGGGGAGAGAATGGGGCAGTGGGATTAGTTTGGGGAGTGATGCAGGGCTATGGGGAGAGAGCGGGACAGTGGGATTAGTTTGGGGATTGATACAGGGCTATGGGGAGAGAGTGGGGCAGTGGGATTAGTTTGGGGATTGATACATGGATATGGGGAGAGCGCGGGACAGTGGGATTAGTTTGGGATTGATACAGGGCTATGGGGAGAGAGTGGGGCAGTGGGATTAGTTTGGGGATTGATACAGGGATATGGGGAGAGAGCGGGACAGTGGGATTAGTTTGGGATTAATAAAGGGCTATCGGGAGAGTGTGAGCCAATGGGATTTGTTGGGGATTGATGTGGGACTAGGGGGTGAGAATGGGGCAATGGAAATAGTTTGGGATTGATGCAGGGCTATGGGGAGAGTAGGAATAGTTTGGGGACTGGTCCAAGGCTGTGGGGAGAGAGTGGGACAGCGGGATTATTTTGCGGGTTGATGTAGGTTTATGGGGAGAGTGCGGGGCATTGGAATTAGTTTGGGGATTGATACAGGGCTATGGGGAGAGAGTGGGGCAGTGGGATTAGTTTGGGGACTAATACAGGGCTATGGGGAGAGAGTGGGACAGTGGGATTAGTTTGGGGATTGATACAGGGCTATGGGGAGAGAGTGGGGCAGTGGGATTAGTTTGGGGATTGATACAGGGCTATGGGGAGAGAGCGGGGCAGTGGGATTAGTTTGGGGATTGATACAGGGCTATGGGGAGAGCATGGGACAGTGGGATTAGTTTGGGGATTGATACAGGGCTATGGGGAGAGAGTGGGGCAGTGGGATTAGTTTGGGGATTGATCCAGGGCTATGGGGAGAGAGTGGGGCAGTGGGATTAGTTTGGGGATTGATACAGGGCTATGGGGAGAGCATGGGACAGTGGAATTAGTTTGGGGATTGATACAGGGCTATGGGGAGAGAGTGGGGCAGTGGATTACTTTGGGAGTCGTACAGGGCCATGGGGAGGGAGTGGCATAGTGGGATTAGCAAGTAGATTGATACAGGGCTATGGGAAGTGACAGGGGCAATGGGACTAGTTTGGCGATTGAAACAGAGCGATGGGGCGTTAGTGGGACAGTGGGATTAGAACATGGAAATAATACAGCACAAACAGGCCCTTCGGCCCACAAGTTGCGCCGTTCGTGTCCCTACCTACCTAGGCTTATATATAGGCTTACCGAGAACCCTCAATCCTATTAAGTCCCATGTACTCATCCAGAAGTCTCTTAAAAGACCCCAACGAGTTTGCCTCCACCACCACTGACGGCAGCCGATTCCACTCGCCCACCACCCTCTGAGTGAAAAACTTACCCCTGACATCTCCTCTGTACCTACCCCCCAGCACTTTAAACCTGTGTCCTCTCGTAGCAGGCATTTCAGCCCTGGGAAAAAATCTCCGAGAATCCACCCGATCTATACCTCTCAACTGCGGTATTAATACAGGGCTGTGGGGAGAGACTGGGACAGTGGTATTAGTTTGGGGATTGATACAGGGCTATGGGGAGAGAGCGGGAGAGTGGGATTAGTTTGGGATTGATACAGGGCTGTGGGGAGGGAGTGGGGCAATGGGATTATCTTGGGATTGATGCAGGGATATGGGGAGAGCGCGGGACAGTGGGATTAGTTTGGGATTGATACAGGGCTATGGGGAGTGAGTGGGACAGTGGGATTAGTTTGGGGATTGATACAGGGCTATGGGGAGTGAGTGGGGCAGTGGGATTAGTTTGGGATTGATACAGGGCTACGGGGAGAGAGTGGGGCAGTGGGATTAGTTTGGGATTGATACAGGGCTATGGAGAGAGTGCGGGACAGTGGGATTAGTTTGGGGATTGATACAGGGCTATGGGGAGAGAGTGGGGCAGTGGGATTTGTTTGGGGATTGATACAGGGCAATGAGGAGATAGCGGGAGAGTGAGATAAATTGTGGATTGATACAGGGCTATGGGGAGAGAGCAGGAGCATGGGATTAGTTTGGGGATTGATACAGGGCTATGGGGAGAGAGCGGGACAGTGGGATTAGTTTGGGGATTGATACAGGGCTATGGGGAGAGAGCGGGACAGTGGGATTAGTTTGGGGATTGATACAGGGCTATGGGGAGAGAGCGGGACAGTGGGATTAGTTTGGGGATTGATACAGGGCTATGGGGAGAGAGTGGGGCAGTGGGATTAGTTTGGGGATTGATACAGGGCTATGGGGAGAGAGTGGGACAGTGGGATTAGTTTGGGGATTGATACAGGGCTATGGGGAGAGAGTGGGGCAGTGGGATTAGTTTGGGGATTGATACAGGGCTATGGGGAGAGAGTGGGGCAGTGGGATTAGTTTGGGGATTGATACAGGGCTATGGGGAGAGAGCGGGGCAGTCGGATTAGTTTGGGATTGATACAGGTCTATGGGGAGAGAGTGGGGCAGTGGGATTAGTTTGGGGATTGATACAGGGCTATGGGGAGAGAGTGGGGCAGTGGGATTAGTTTGGGGATTGATACAGGGCTCTGGGGAGAGAGCGGGGCAGTGGGATTAGTTTGGGGATTGATACAGGGCTATGGGGAGAGAGTGGGGGCGGTGGGATTAGTTTGGGATTGATACAGGTCTATGGGGAGAGAGTGGGGCAGTGGGATTAGTTTGGGGATTGATACAGGGCTATGGGGAGAGAGCGGGGCAGTGGGATTAGTTTGGGGTTTGATACAGGGGTATGGGGAGAGCGCGGGACAGTGGGATTAGTTTGGGATTGATACAGGGCTATGGGGAGAGAGCGGGGCAGTGGGATTAGTTTGGGATTGATACAGGGCTATGAGGAGACAGTGGGGCAGTGGGATTTGTTTGGGGATTGATACAGGGCTATGGGGAGAGAGTGGGGCAGTGGGATTTGTTTGGGGATTGATACAGGGCTATGGGGAGAGAGTGGGGCAGTGGGATTTGTTTGGGGATTGATACAGGGCTATGGGGAGAGAGTGGGGCAGTGGGATTTGTTTGGGGATTGATACACGGCTATGGGGAGAGAGTGGGGCAGTGGGATGAGTTTGGGGATTGATACAGGGCAATGAGGAGATAGCGGGAGAGTGAGATAAATTGTGGATTGATACAAAGCTATGACAGAGCGTGGGACAGTGGGATTATCTCGCGGATTGACACAGAGTTGTGGGGAGTGAGACGGGCAATGGCTTCAGTTGTCGGATTGATAAAGGGTTGGGGGGAGAGGGCAGGACAGTGGGATTAGTTTGGGGATTGATACAGGGCTATGGGGAGAGAGTGGGGCAGTGGGATTAGTTTGGGGATTGATACAGAGCTATAGGGAGAGAGCGGGGCAGTGGGATTAGTTTTGGGGATTGATACAGGGCTATGGGGAGAGAGTGGGACAGTGGGATTAGTTTGGGGATTGATACAGGGCTATGGGGAGAGAGTGGGACAGTGGGATTAGTTTGGGGATTGATACAGGGCTATGGGGAGAGAGTGGGACAGTGGGATTAGTTTGGGGATTGATACAGGGCTATGGGGGGAGAGTGGGGCAGTGGGATTAGTTTGGGGATTGATACAGGGCTATGGGGAGAGAGTGGGGCGGTGGGATTAGTTTGGGGATTGATACAGGGCTATGGGGAGAGAGTGGTACAGTGGGATTAGTTTGGGGATTGATACAGGGCTATGGGGGGAGAGTGGGACAGTGGGATTAGTTTGGGGATTGATACAGGGCTATGGGGGGAGAGTGGGGCAGTGGGATTAGTTTGGGGATTGATACAGGGCTATGGGGAGAGAGTGGGGCAGTGGGATTAGTTTGGGGATTGATACAGGGCTATGGGGAGAGAGCGGGGAAGTGGGATTAGTTTGGGGATTGATACAGGGCTATGGGGAGAGAGTGGGATAGTGGGATTAGTTTGGGGATTGATACAGGGCTATGGGGAGAGAGCGGGACAGTGGGATTCGTTTGGGGATTGATACAGGGCTATGGGGAGAGAGTGGGGCAGTGGGATTAGTTTGGGGATTGATACAGGGCTATGGGGAGAGAGTGGGACAGTGTGATTAGTTTGGGGATTGATACAGGGCTGTGGGAATCCTTTCTGTTCCTGGGAGATCTGTATTGGCAGAATATTTGTATTTATTTCCCATTTCCAAGTTTGAGTCGATGGTCTTCAAATGAACCGAATAATGTGGGAAACGAAGATTGCAGCGTTATCCGTTCAAGTGGCTGGAATGATGTTTCCTGTTCCAGGGAGTTCCCTTTTATCTGTGAGAAACGGGCTCCATCCTGCATCGGGGCAGCTGACTTTGAGAAATATTGTCCCTGAAGAGAGACTGGGACACAGAACGAGAGACTCAGGATTGTGTAAATATCCCCACCCCCTCCTCCATTACCCTCAACCCCCCCACTGTCTATCTATCCCCCAGTGCGTCCTGTCAGTATATCCCTCTGTTCCCCAGTGTGTCCTCTCTCTATATCCCTCTGTTCCCCAGTGTGTCCTCTCTCTATATCCCTCTGTTCCCCAGTGTGTTCTCTCTCTATATCCCTCTGTTCCCCAGTGTGTTCTCTCTCTATATCCCTCTGTTCCCCAGTGTGTCCTCTCTCTATATCCCTCTGTTCCCCAGTGTGTCCTCTCTCTATATCCCTCTGTTCCCCAGTGTGTCCTCTCTCTATATCCCTCTGTTTCCCAGTGTGTCCTCTCTCTTTATCCCTCTGTTCCCCAGTGTGTCCTCTCTCTATATCCCTGTGTTCCCCAGTGTGTCCTCTCTCTATATCCCTCTGTTCCCCAGTGTGTCCTCTCTCTATATCCCTCTGTCCCCCAGTGTGTCCTCTCTCTATATCCCTCTGTTCCTCAGTGTGTCCTCTCTCTATATCCCTCTGTTCCCCAGTGTGTCCTCTCTCTATATCCCTCTGTTCCCCAGTGTGTCCTCTCTCTATATCCCTCTGTTCCCCAGTGTGTCCTCTCTCTATATCCCTCTGTCCCCCATTGTGTCCTCTCTCTATATCCCTCTGTTCCCCAGTGTGTCCTCTCTCTATATCCCTCTGTTCCCCAGTGTGTCCTCTCTCTATATCCCTCTGTTCCCCAGTGTGTCCTCTCTCTATATCCCTCTGTTCCCCAGTGTGTCCTCTCTCTATATCCCTCTGTTCCCCAGTGTGTCCTCTCTCTATATCCCTCTGTTCCCCAGTGTGTCCTCTCTCTATATCCCTCTGTTCCCCAGTGTGTCCTCTCTCTATATCGCTGTGTTCCCCAGTGTGTCCTCTCTCTATATCCCTCTGTTCCCCAGTGTGTCCTCTCTCTATATCCCTCTGTTCCCCAGTGTGTCCTCTCTCTATATCCCTCTGTTCCCCAGTGTGTCCTTGTGGTGAACCATAGATGGTTAGCACTATGGGTACTGAACCATAGATGGTTACCACTATGGGTACTTGTACATATGTTACTCTTGTTACTGTTGGGGTTAGGGTTGGGGTGTTCCACCTGTTGGTATTGTTCTGTGGTACACTCCGGTTGGCTCCATCTTCCTATAGGAGTATAAAGGTCACTGCACTCCCTGGTGACCCTTTAGTCTGGGATTGTATTGTTTAGCAGTAAGCTCCATTCTTGTTGCTAATAAAAGCCTTTATTTCCCGGGTACGATCCAGCCTCCCAAGTGAATTAATCGTGCATCAATTTTATTAGCAACAATTTTTGCTTTGGAAAAAAAAACCATGGAGTCAATGTTAAAACCCGATCGGCTTACCTTAGATCCGCGTGCCGCTGGAGCGTCGAACACTTTCGACCATTGGTTGAAGTGTTTCCAGGATTACATCGACGCCTCAACAGCAGTCCAAAACAACGCCGACAGATTGCGGGTCCTCCACGCAAGGGTAAGCGACACTGTGTATGCAACAATCCGCGATTCCCAAGACTACAAAGGGGCCATCGAATTACTCAAGAAGCTGTACCATAAACCGCCAAACGAGATTCATGCTCGTCACCGACTAGCCACTCCACGGCGGCAGCCCGGCGAAACGACGGGACAGTGCCTGCGCGAACTTCAGCCGCTAGCCAGAGACTGCAATTACAAGCCAGTGTCAGCTACTCGATACACCAACGATCTGATCCGAGATGCGTTCGTGGCGGGAATCGGCTCATCCTATATTCGCCTGCGGCTGCTAGAGCAGGGTAACTTGGACCTGGCTAAGACGGTGGAATTGGCTGATGCGATGGAAACGGCCTCCAGAAGTCTTGAAACTTACCCCACCGACCACGTGGGAACATCGTGGCAAGTACAGCCACCGACTCAATTCTACCCAGTGGCTCCTAGGAACTGCGCGATCGTACTTTCAACCTCGGACCTGACGGCTGCGGCAGCTCCAGGAGGCCCACGTTGCTATTTCTGTGGATTGGCGAAGCACCCTCGCCAGAGATGTCCGGCCAGAACGGTATTTTGCTCCGCTTGTGGAAAGAAAGGGCACTGTGCTAAAGTGTGCCGAGCGAAGCCACCTTCGAAGCCAAGCAGTGCTGCGTGTGACTCCCCAGGATCCGTCTCCTTGTCTCCAGCTTCATCGAGGTCTTCAACCACGTGCGATTCACGGGCGCCGCCATTCCTGAGGACGATGACACAAGACACGTGCGACCTGCGAGTGCCGCCACTTTCAACGCCATCGACCACGTGCGATCCATGGGCGCAGCCATTTTGGTCGACACCGGCCGCAGACGACCAGCAGGGGTCATCATCATCGATCATCCCAGCTGCCTGCAGTTGCACTCGGGATCCAACAGTCAATCATCCTGGACCAGGCCAAGCCTCACAGACTCGACAAGTCCATGATGGACATAGAGGTAAACGGACGCCTGATACATTGTCTGTTTGACAGCGGGAGCACGGAGAGTTTCATTCATCCAGACACCGTGAAACGGTGCGCTCTCCGAGTACAAACTGTCAGGCAGACAATCTCTGTGGCGTCGAGGTCCCGATCTGTTACCGTTCTTGGGAGCTGCGTGGTAACTCTAACGGTGCGGGGCACAATTTATGAGAACTTCAGGCTCCTCGTGTTACCGCACCTTTGCGCTCCGGTACTCCTGGGACTAGACTTTATGGTCCACCTGAGGAGTGTGACCCTGCAGTACGATGGGCCACTCCCTCCACTTTCAGTGGGAGAACAGCAGCCTCCAAATTGCCCAGCGCGCTCCACGTGCAGTCTCTTGACACTCAAAATCACCCCGCCTTCTTTATTTGAAAATCTCGTGCCAGGCTGCAAGCCCATCGCAACTAAGAGCAGGCGTTACAGCGCTGAGGATCGGATCTTTATTCGATCTGAGGTTCAGCGGCTCCTCAGGGAAGGGATCATTCAACCTAGCACTAGCCCATGGAGAGCGCAAGTCGTGGTGGTTAAGACTGGAGACAAGCCCCGGATGGTCATAGACTATAGTCAGACCATTAATAGGTACACGCAGCTGGACGCGTACCCTCTCCCGCGCATATCTGACATGGTCAACCAGATTGCGCAGTACCGGGTGTTCTCCACCATCGACTTGAAGTCAGCCTACCACCAGCTCCCCATTCGCCCAGAGGACCGAAAATACACGGCCTTTGAGGCGGATGGCCGTCTCTACCACTTCTTAAGGGTCCCTTTTGGCATCACTAATGGGGTCTCGGTCTTCCAGCGTGTGATGGACCGAATGGTGGACCAAAAGGGGCTACGGGCTACCTTCCCGTACCTGGACAACGTCACTATCTGCGGCCATGACCAGCAGGACCACGACGCCAACCTCCTGAAGCTTTTACGCGCTGCATCTCACCTGAATCTGACCTATAACAGGGAGAAGTGCGTATTCAGCAAGCACCGCCTAGCAATCCTCGGATACGTGGTGGAAAACGGGGTCATCGGCCCCGATCCAGACCGTATGCGTCCCCTCCTTGAACTTCCCCTACCCACTAGCATCAAAGCACTGAGAAGATGCTTAGGCTTCTTCTCGTATTACGCACAGTGGGTTCCCAATTATGCGGACAAAGCCCGTCCGCTCATAATATCTACCTCTTTTCCCCTGACAGCAGAGGCTCGCTTAGCCTTTGAAGGGATAAAAGCTGACATGGCGAAAGCCACGATGCACGCTGTCGATGAGTCCATCCCCTTCCAGGTGGAGAGTGATGCATCTGATTTTGCCCTGGCCGCCACACTTAACCAGGCGGGCAGGCCCGTCGCCTTTTTCTCTCGCACCCTCCAAGGCCCTGAAATTCGGCACTCCTCTGTGGAAAAAGAGGCTCAGGCCATTGTGGAGGCCGTACGGCATTGGCGCCATTATTTGGCTGGAAAACGATTCACCCTGCTCACGGACCAGCGGTCCGTGCCGTTCATGTTCAACAACACGTTAAGGGAAAAAATTAAAAATGATAAAATCTTGAGGTGGAGAATCGAACTCTCCACCGACAACTATGATATCATGTATCGTCCGGGGAAGCTCAATGAGCCCTCAGGTGCCCTGTCGCGTGGAACATGTGCCAGTGTGCAGGAGGACCGGCTACAGGCCCTCCACAATGATCTCTGCCATCCGGGGATCACTCGGCTCTTCCATTTTGTAAAGGCCCGGAATCTGCCCTACTCCATAGAAGATGTCAGGTCGATAACTCGAAGCTGCCAGGTATGTGCAGAGTGCAAGCCGCACTTCTACCGGCCTGACAGAGCACACCTCATTAAGGCCACTCGCCCTTTTGAACGACTGAGTGTTGATTTCAAGGGCCCCCTTCCTTCGACAGATCGGAATGTGTATTTCCTCAACGTGGTTGACGAATACTCCCGATTCCCTTTTGCCATCCCCTGTTCTGACATGACCGCTGCCACGGTCATCAAAGCCCTGCGGAGTCTTTTTACCCTGTTCGGCTACCCCAGTTATATCCACAGTGATAGGGGTTCGTCGTTTATGAGCGACGACTTGAGGCAATACCTGCTCTCTAAAGGGATTGCCTCAAGTAGGACTACGAGTTACAACCCCAGGGGTAACGGGCAGGTCGAAAGAGAAAACGCTACAGTCTGGAAGGCTGTCTTACTGGCGTTGAGGTCTAGGGGTCTTCCAGTCTCCCGTTGGCAAGAGGTACTTTCTGATGCGCTCCATTCAATCCGTTCCCTCCTGTGTACGGCAACCAACGCTACCCCACATGAGCGGATGTTTTCCTTCCCTAGGAAGTCTTCCTCTGGGACCTCATTGCCATCTTGGTTGACGTACTCAGGACCTGTCCTCCTGCGGCGGCATGTTAGGGCCCGCAAGTCCGACCCTTTGGTTGAACAGGTCCATCTCCTCCACGCCAACCCTCAATATGCCTATGTGGCATATCCTGACGGGCGAGAGGACACGGTCTCTATCCGAGATCTGGCGCCTGCAGGTGACCTGGAAACCCCCGTCACTCCCGCACCCCTGGTTAGGGTTCCTTTGCCCATTCTCTCCCCTCCTGACACGGCGCGGGCAGCATCGGGACCTCCACTTAATCCTCTTACTCCCGTGTACAGCTTGCCTGAGTCCAGGAGATTGTCGCCACCTCGGGGCGTTCCTGAGTCCAGGAGATTGTCGCCACCTCGGGGCGTTCCTGAGTCCAGGAGATTGTCGCCACCTCGGGGCGTTCCTGAGTCCAGGAGATTGTCGCCACCTCGGGGCGTTCCTGAGTCCAGGAGATTGTCGCCACTTCGAGGCTTGCCTGAGTCCAGGAGATTGTCGCCACCTCGGGGCGTTCCTGAGTCCAGGAGATTGTCGCCACCTCGAGGCTTGCCTGAGTCCAGGAGATTGTCGCCACCTCGGGGCGTTCCTGAGTCCAGGAGATTGTCGCCACTTCGAGGCTTGCCTGAGTCCAGGAGATTGTCGCCACCTCGTGGTCCACCCGTCCGTGAGGAACTGGAGGAGTCACTGGACACCACCTTGGAGTGAGGGTCACCACGGTCACCAGGACCGGCGCTACCACCAGTGCCGCGGAGGTCGCAGAGACGGTGCGGACCTCCGATACGACTGAACTTGTGAATATATGGACAGTTCGTACTGTTTTTTTGCCCCACCGGCCTTTGTTTTTAAAGGAGGGGTGAATGTGATGAACCATAGTCTGTGTTCTCCATTTTCCCATGTATGTACCTTTTGCAGTATTTGCACTTTTTTTTTCTGAGCTTTGTCGTGAATCCTAATTACTAAATGCTTTACATTTGTCTCCCCAGACTTTGTTTCTGATACAGATCCTGGAAAACAAACCAGGAATCATCTCACCCAGCATTTGCAAGAAATAAAATCTTTCTTTTCTTGAAGCTCACAGACTTCGAGTGGTTGGCTAAATGTTTTTACCACATAGAACATAGAAAGCCACAGCACAAACAGGCCCTTCGGCCCACAAGTTGCGCCGATCACATCCCTACCTCTAGGCCTATCTATAGCCCTCAATCCCATTAAATCCCATGTACTCATCCAGAAGTCTCTTAAAAGACCCCAACGAGTTTGCCTCCACCACCACCGACGTCAGCCGATTCCACTCACCCACCACCCTCTGAGTGAAAAACTTACCCCTGACATCTCCTCTGTACCTACCCCCCCAGCACCTTAAACCTGTGTCCTCTCGTAGCAACCATTTCAGCCCTTGGAAATAGCCTCTGAGAGTCTATCCTATCCAGACCTCTCAACATCTTGTAAACCTCTATCAGGTCACCTCTCATCCTTCGTCTCTCCAGGGAGAAGAGACCAAGCTCCCTCAACCTATCCTCATAAGGCATGCCCCCCAATCCAGGCAACATCCTTGTAAATCTCCTCTGCACCCTTTCAATGGCTTCAACATCTTTCCTGTAATGAGGTGACCAGAACTGCGCGCAGTACTCCAAGTGGGGTCTAACCAGGGTCCTATAAAGCTGCAGCATTATCTCCCGACTCCGAAACTCAATCCCTCGATTAATGAAGGCTAGTACGCCGTACGCCTTCTTGACCGCATCCTCCACCTGCGAGGCCGATTTAAGAGTCCTATGGACCCGGACCCCAAGGTCCTTCTGATCCTCTACACTGCTAAGAATGGTACCCTTCATATTATACTGCTGCTTCATCCCATTGGATCTGCCAAAATGGATCACTACACACTTATCCAACATGTTCTGTCACTGCAGATAGTAAGTGCCCGTCTGCCCAAATCCCAAAGTGAAAATTAAAAAAAAGAAGCCGCCACAACAGTTTGCAATTTGTATATTATGAGGATGCATCTGAAATCAGAATGATGAACCATCAGACCTCATGATGATTTTCAATTTTGAATTTAAACATTTATTGAAATAAAGATTAACGGAAACATTTGAAGGCACTTCCCACAATCAACAGTTCCTTCTGACAACATGTCTGTGGTCACTGGAGACCACAAATAAGGTTGTTGAATGTGTTGTTTCAAGAATGATCTTGATATCAATAAATAACGATGTTGAACAATAACAGTAATTCAGCAGAACATTGATAACTATGAAAACAGGAACACAACTAAAACAGTCCTTGTTTGCAGAACATGCCCTTGAAGGTAGAAAGCCCTCCAAAATCCCTCATGTGCTCAAAACCCCCGATAAATCAAATTACATCGGAGGAAAGACTTATAAGAACTCTCTGTAACACAGACCGACCCACCACCCATCTTCAATTTCAAACCCCACATCAGGACAGAAATGCAACAGGGCGGCACGGTAGCACAGTGGTTAGCACTGCTGCTTCACAGCACCTGGGTTCGATTCCCGGCTTGGGGTCACTGTCTGTGTGGAGTTTGCACATTCTCCTCGTGTCTGCGTGGGTTTCCTCCGGGGACTCCGGTTTCCTCCCACAGTCCAAAGATGTGCGGGTTAGGTCGATTGGCCATGCTGAAATTGCCCCTTAGTGTCCTGAGATGCGTAGGTTAGAGGGATTAGTGGGTAAATATGTAGGGATATGGGGGTAGGGCCCGGGTGGGATTGTGGTCGGTGCAGACTCGATGGGCCGAATGGCCTCTTTCTGCTCTGTAGGGTCTCTACTATCTCTTCTATGATGTAATGTCTAAACTGTACCAGAGTCTGCCATGGGCTTGAGGGTTGCGTGGCAACCTATATTAGACCACCGATGAATCTTCTAACTAGCCCCTCGAAGCACGCGACACCGTGTTGTCACTCTGAAGATCGAAACACAATGTTTTTCCCTTCACTTTCCATTTTTTTCTTCATCGCCAGAGTGACGTGGTAACTTGAGAACATAAAGAAGGTCGTGGAATGCGTTGTTTTAAAATGATTATCGCCATTTTGTCGACAATTTGCAAAGCTTGGCAACGACAGTAGCTGAGCAGAATGGGAATAACAGGAACAAGAATGAAAACAGGAGCACTAGAAAAACAGATCTTGCTAGGGGAAACAGCTTCTTAGGGAGCAAAAACCCCACCGGAACCCCCACACGCCAGACAGACAGCTGCAGAACAAGAATACTCTGTAATCAAAAAAGATTCATTCTGAGACGATTTCCCAGAACTCATTGCCTTAAATAAAATCAGACCTAACAACCCTTTTGAAGGCAACAGTCCTTACAGATTAGA
>NW_027592493.1:0-12500 GCF_964213995.1 Mustelus asterias | reverse complement strand
ACACCACATCCACAGGTTCCCCATTGTCCACTGCACATGTAATGTTCTCAAACAATTCCACCAAATTAGTCAAACATGACCTGCCCTTCATGAACCCATGCTGCGTCTTCCCAATGGGACGATTGCTATCCAGATGTCTCGCTATTTCTTCCTTTATGATAGATTCAAGCATTTTCCCTCCGACACAAGTTAAGCTAACCGGCCTTTGGTTTCCCGTCTTTTGATGTACCTCCTTTTTTAAGCTGTGGCGTCACATTTTCTGTTCTCCAATCTGCGGGAACCACCCGAGAGTCCAGCGGATTTCCAGTAAATTGCCACTAGTGCATTTGCTGCTTCCCCCATCATCTCTTTTCGTACCCTGGGATGCATTCCATCAGGACCAGGAGACTTGTCTACCTTTAGCCCCATTGACTTGCCCAACACGACCTCTTTCGTGATAATGATAGTTTCTAGGTCCTCACTTGCCATAACCTTCCTGTCACCAATTTTGGCATATTTATGTCTTCCACTGTGAAGACCGACACAAAATTCCTGTTCAATGCCTCAGCCATTTTCTCATTTCCAGTTATGACATCTCCCTTCTCATCCTCTAAAGGACCAATGTTTACTTTCGCCACTCTTTTTCGTTTTATATATTTGTCGAAACTTTTGCTATCTGTTTTTATATTCTGAGCTAGTTTACTCTTGGGATCCATCTTACATTTCTTTATAGCTTTTTTCATGGCTTTCTGTTGACCGTTAAAGATTTCCCAATCCTCTAGTTTCCCACTAATCTTTTCCGTTTTGTATGCATTTTCTTCCAATTTGATACCCTCCTTTATTTCCTTAGCAGTGTAGAGGATCAGAAGGACCTTGGGGTCCGGGTCCATAGGACTCTTAAATCGGCCTCGCAGGTGGAGGATGCGGTCAAGAAGGCGTACGGCGTACTAGCCTTCATTAATCGAGGGATTGAGTTTAGGAGTCGGGAGATAATGCTGCAGCTTTATAAGACCCTGGTTAGACCCCACTTGGAGTACTGCGCGCAGTTCTGGTCACCTCATTACAGGAAAGATGTTGAAGCCATTGAAAGGGTGCAGAGGAGATTTACAAGGATGTTGCCTGGATTGGGGGGCATGCCTTATGAGGATAGGTTGAGGGAGCTTGGTCTCTTCTCCCTGGAGAGACGAAGGATGAGAGGTGACCTGATAGA
Organism: Mustelus asterias; assembly: GCF_964213995.1. Taxonomy (NCBI): domain Eukaryota; kingdom Metazoa; phylum Chordata; class Chondrichthyes; order Carcharhiniformes; family Triakidae; genus Mustelus; species Mustelus asterias. The sequence continues at coordinate 11,311 of NW_027592493.1, read as the reverse complement.
GGTTTACAAGATGTTGAGAGGTCTGGATAGGGTAGACTCTCAGAGGCTATTTCCAAGGGCTGAAATGGTTGCTACGAGAGGACACAGGTTTAAGGTGCTGGGGGGTAGGTACAGAGGAGATGTCAGGGGTAAGTTTTTCACTCAGAGGGTGGTGGGTGAGTGGAATCGGCTGACGTCGGTGGTGGTGGAGGCAAACTCGTTGGGGTCTTTTAAGAGACTTCTGGATGAGTACATGGGATTTAATGGGATTGAGGGCTATAGATAGGCCTAGAGGTGGGGATGTGATCGGCGCAACTTGTGGGGCCGAAGGGCCTGTTTGTGCTGTGGCTTTCTATGTTCTATGTTCTATATCCATGGCTGATTATCTCTCTTTCTCCAGTCCTTCCTTATCACTGGTATATACTTTTGCTGAGCACTGTGAAAGATCTCTCCACTGTTCCTCAATCGTCCCACCGTGAAGTTTATGCTCCCAGTCTATCTTGTCAAACTCCTCACTCATTCCATTGCAGTCTCCTTTGTTTAAGCACAAGACACTTTTTTTCTCAATCCTCCGTCAGTGACCAGGGAGGCTTTAGTTTTTGTAATAACTTGTGCACTGCTAAACAAACCTTCTGACATCACCGTAAATTGTTGTGAATGCACTTCAAGCTTAAATTAGCGGTAAAATTTACTCAGACATTCAATCCCGGGGGATAGTCACAAATGTATAAACACACACAAATCACAATGAGAAGGAGAGAGGAGATTTGACAACTTGGAGTGAGGTACACATATTAATCACCACAGATATCTATATCAGTTCACATTAGTCCAGAAGCTCACAGTCCAGTGAGAGATTAACGGAGGAATTACAGTTCAGGTGAGTTCAAATAGCTGAAACAGAATTTACAAAACGTCCTTAATGTTAATGGGGACGTGGAGGGAAGAGATTCATACACAAAGAAAAGGATGAGCGTTGAGCATTAGTCCAGTAAAATATATTGGGAATTTACTGAACATTGTGCTAAAATAACACATGTGACTAACAGCAGCCAATTTTTGGCAAAGTTCAGATTTCAAATAGGAAAACAATGCAATGATAGATTGCAACACTTAATAATTAATTTCACACCATACATGATAGGAACACTCTGATAAATCACAAGATCAAAACTTCAAAAAGTTGAAATATCCCACATCCTTGAACCTGACACATTTTTGAATGCAAAAGCAGGCCCTTTGGCCCATCAAGCATGCATGGACAACAATCCCACGCAGGCCTTATCCACATAACTCCACATACTTACACTACTAATCCCCCTAACACTAAGGGTGCAATTTAGCATGGCCAATCCACATAACTACACATCTTTGGACACTAAGGGGCAATTTCGAATGGCCAATCCACCTAACCTGCACATGTTTGGACTGTGGGAGGAAATTGGAGCACCCGGAGGAAACCCACGCAGACACGGGGAGGGCGTGCAAATTCGACACAGGCAGTGACCCCGAAACTGGGAATCGAACCCTGGTCTGTGGGGCCGCAGTGCTAACCACAGTGCTACCATGCTGCCCCCTACCTGCAGTTTCCTGTTCAAAACTCAAACAGATCACTAACCTGCACTCTGTCATTTAGCTTTGACGTCCCAATTTTCCAAGCCACTGACCACTCACCACCCGCCCCTCCCCCACTCTTTAGTTTAACGCCCTCTGTGCTTCCCAATTAGACAGTCGGCAGCAACACTGCTCCAAGCATAGTTCAGATGTTCGACCGTCCCAGCCGTACAGTGTCCACTTTCCCCAGTTCTGATGCCAGTGTCCCACACACCGATACACACTTCACCCACGTGAGACTTTGAGCCACGTTTTTCTTAGAAATCTTAGAAACGCTACAGTACAGAAAGAGGCCATTCGGCCCATCGAGTCTGCACCGGCCACAATCCCACCCAGGCCCTACTCCCATATCCCTACATATTTACCCACTAATTCCTCTAACCTACGCATCCCAGGACACTAAGGGGCAATTCTTTAGCACGGCCAATCAACCTAACCCGCACATCTTTTGGACTGTTGGAGGAAACCGGAGCACCCGGAGGAAACCCACGCAGACACGAGGAGAATGTGCAAACTCCACGCAGACAGTGACCCGAGCCGGGAATCGAACCCAGGTCCCTGGAGCTGTGAAGCAGCAGTGCTAACCACTGTGCTACCGTGCCGGTCTCTCTAATTTCACACATGCTTTGTCGATCTGTGCAATGCCTCAGGCAATAATTCAGAGATTAGAAACTTAGGTGTTTCTGATCTTTAACTGAGAGCCAAACTCCTCAATCCGCCGACAGAAAAAAATCCTTCCTCACTCTATCCATGTCGTTGGTGCCAACTGCATCCTTCCCCACTCCGAACCCAACTTCCTTTCCAGCCCAGAGCAGATGTCCCGAACCCGGGAACCGGACAGACAACAACACCAAATTTAAAAGCACAAATACATTCAACAACAACCCCAACATTGAGAAACACCAACAAATTCAAAAAAAAGCCTTAACAGTGAGAAGCGCCAACAGATTCAACAACAACCCCAACAGAGAAAAAAACCAACAAATTCAACAAGAATCTCAACAGAGAAAAAACCCAACAAATTCAACAAGAATCTCAACAGAGAAAAAAACCAACAAATTCAACAAGAATCTCAACATTGAGAAACATCAACAAATTCAAAAACAAAACCAACAGAGAAAAACAACAACAAAGTCAACAACAACCTAAACATTGAAAACACCAACAAATTCAACAACAATCTCAACATTCAGAAACACCAACAAATTCAATAACAATCTCAACATTCAGAAACACCAACAAATTCAACAACAATCTCAACATTCAGAAACACCAACAAATTCAACAACAATCTCAACATTCAGAAACACCAACAAATTCAACAACAATCTCAACATTCAGAAACACCAACAAATTCAACAACAATCTCAACATTCAGAAACACCAACAAATTCAACAACAATCTCAACATTCAGAAACACCAACAAATTCAACAACAATCTCAACATTCAGAAACACCAACAAATTCAACAACAATCTTAACATTCAGAAACACCAAGAAATTCAACAACAACCTCAACAATGAAAAAATCTAACAAATTCTACAACAGGCTCAAAATTAAAAAAATACCAACAATTCCTACAACAACCTCAACACTGAAAAACACCAACAAGTTCAAAAACAACCTCAACATGGAAAAGCACCAGCAAATCCTACAACAACCTCAACAATGAAGGACACCAGCAAATACCAGCACCTCAACATTGAGCAACACCAACAAGTCCAGCAACAATCTCAACATTGAAAAGCACCAACAACTGAACAGCAACCTCACTATGGAGGAACACCAACAACCTCAACATTGAATAACACCTATAAATACAACAACAACCTAAACATTGAAAAAAAAACCAACAAATTCAACAACAACCTGAACGGAGAACAACACCAACAAATTCAAAAACAACAGCAACATTGAAAAACAGCAACAAAGTCAACAACAACCTCAACATTGCAAAATACTAAAAAAATTAGCAACAACCTCAACATTTAAAAAAACCCAACACATCCAACAACAACCTCAACAGTGGAAACACCAAATTTAGCAACAACTGCAACATTGAGAAACACCAACAAATTCAACAACAAACTCGACATTAAAAAACACCAACAAATTCAACAAAAACCTCTACATTTAAAACAGCAACAGATTCAACAACAACCTCAACATTGTGAAACACCAACAAACACAACAACCTCAACATTGAGAAACACCAACAAATTCAACAGGAACCACAACATCGAAAAACACCCACAGATTCACCAGAAAACTCAGCAGAGAATACAGAAACAAATTCAACAACAACCTCAAATTGAGAAACACCAGCAAACTCAACAACAACGCCAACATTGAAAAAACACCAACAAATTCAACAACAACCTCAACATTGAAAAACACGAACAAATCCAACAACAACCTGAACATTGAGAAACACCAACAAATCCAACAATAGCCTCAACATTGAAACACAGTAACAACTTCAACGGCGATCCCAGCATTGAAAAACACCAAGAAATACAATAAAAGCCTTAAATTTGGAAACACCAACAACTCCAACAAGAATATCAACAATGAAATCACCAACAAATCCGACAGCAAACTCAACATTGAAAAACACTAAGAGGTTAAAAAAAACCTCAACATGGAAAAACATCAACAAATTCTGCAACATCCAACATTGAAAAACACCGACAAATGGAACAACAACCTCAACATCTGAGAAATACCAACAAATACAGCAACAACCTCCACACTGAAAAACAAAGAACAAGAACAAAGAACAATACAGCACAGGAACAGGCCCTTCGGCCCTCCAAGCCCGCGCCGCTCCCCGGTCCAGGATTGAATCCTGAATCCAGGATCCCCGCCCAATTTTCCAGCCTATCTACATCCTAATATCCTATCCACCGAGCTGTCCCTCACAGCTACGATGCTTTGTTCATCACAACCTATTAACTCACCCCCACCCCCCCATTCCAGACCATGTGATCTCCAGGGAGAGGCGAAAACCCAGAGTGAAAACCCCAGGGCCAATATGGGGAAAAAAAATCTGGGAAATTCCTCTCCGACCCCCTGAGGCGATCGAAACGAGTCCAGGAGATCACACTGGCCCTGATCGGAAAATGCTTCCCTACCCTATTCATTTCCACTTCCACGAACACCATATGAATTCCCTGCCCCCGAGACAGGTTCCCAACTATCCGCAGTCTCGCTCTGTACTGGCACCAGCAAGATGATCATAGAATGAAGCCTTGAAACGAGAAACAAGGAACAATTAGCCCGCGCCGCTCCCTGGTCCAAACTAGACCACTCTTTTGTATCCCTCCATTCCCACTCCGTTCATATAGCTGTCTAGATAAGTCTTAAACGTTCCCAGTGTGTCCGCCTCCACCACCTTGCCCGGCAACACATTCCAGGCCCCCACGACCCTCTGTGTGAAATATGTCCTTCTGATATCTGTGTTAAACCTCCCCCCCTTCACCTTGAACCTATGACCCCTCGTGAACGTCACCACCGACCCGGGGAAAAGCTTCCCACCGTTCACCCTATCTATGCCTTTCATAATTTTATACACCTCTATGAAGTCTCCCCTCATCCTCCGTCTTTCCAAGGAGAACAACCCCAGTTTCCCCAATCTCTCCTCATAACCAAGCCCCTCCATACCAGGCAACATCCTGGTAAACCTCCTCTGTACTCTCTCCAAAGCCTCCACGTCCTTCTGGTAGTGTGGCGACCAGAACTGGGCGCAGTATTCCAAATGCGGCCGAACCAACGTTCTATACAAGAGCAAATACAATAAAAACATCAACATTGAGAAACACCAACAAACTCCAGAACAACCTCAACATTGAAAAACCCCAACAATTTCAACAACAACCTCAACATTGAAAACACCAACAAACTCAACAACAACCTCAACATTGAAAAACACCAACAAACTCAATAACAACCACAACTTTGAAAAACACCAGTACATTCAACAACAAGCTCAACATTGTAAAACACCAAAAAGTTCAGCAATGTCCCCAACATTGAACAACGCTAACAAATTCAACAACAGCCATAAAATGTAGAAACATCAACAAATCCAACAACAACCCCAACATTGAGGAACACCAACAAATTTAACGACAACCTCAAAATTGAAGAATACCAATAAATACAACAACAACCTCAAATTTGAAAAGCACAAAACAATTCAGCAACAACTTCAACAGTGAAAAACACCAACAAATGCAACAACAACCTAAACAATGAAAAACACCAACAAATGCAACAACAACCTAAACAATGAAAAACACCAACAAATGCAACAACAACCTAAAGAATGAAAAACACCAACAAATGCAACAACAACCTAAACAATGAAAAACACCAACAAATGCAACAACAACCTAAACAATGAAAAACACCAACAAATGCAACAACAACCTAAACAATGAAAAACACCAACAAATGCAACAACAACCTAAACAATGAAAAACACCAACAAATTCAACAACCACCTCAACATTGAGAAACACCAACAAATTCATCAGTGAATTCAACATAGAATACAGCAATAAATTCAACAATAACCTCAAAATTGAGAAACACCATCAAACTCAACAAATGCCCCAACATTGGAAAACCACCAACCAATACAACACCAACCTCAACATTGGAAATACCAACAGGTCCAACAGGAATATCAACATTGAAATCAGCAGCAAATACAACAACAACCTCAACATTGGAAATACCAACAGGTCCAACAGGAATATCAACATTGAAATCAGCAGCAAATCCAACAACAACCTCATCATTGTGGAACACCAACAAATTCAACAACAACCGCAACAGGGAAAAACACCAGCAAATACAACCACCTCAACATTGAGAAACACCAACAAATTCAACAACAACCCCAACATTGAGAAATAGCAACAAATCCAACAACAACCTCAGCATTGAAACGCAGCAACAACCTCAACATTGAAAAACACCAACAAATACAACAACAACTTCAAAATTTGAAACACCAACAAATCCAACAAGAATATTAACAATAAAATCAGCAGCAAATCCAGCAACCACCTCGGCATTGAAAAAACACCAACGCGTTCAAAACTACCTCAGCATGGAAAAACACCAACAAATTCAACAACAACCTTCACATTGAAAAGCACCAACAAATTCAACAACAACCTGAACATTGAAAAACACCAACAAATTGAACAGCGACTTCGAAATTGAGGAACACCAACAAATTTGACAACAACCTCAAAATTGAACAACATTAATAAATACAGCAACAACCTGAACATTGAAAAAGACCAACAAATTCAACAACAACCTGAACATTGAGAAAGATCAACAAATTTAACAGCAACATTAACATTAAGAAACAAAAACAACTTGAATAACGACCCCAGCATTGAAAACACCAACAAATTCGACAAAAACACCAACATTGAAAACAGCAACAAATTCGACAAAAACACCAACATTGAAAACAGCAACAAGTTCAACAACAACCTCAGCAGTGAGACCAAGAACAAAATCAACAACAACCCCAGCATTGACAAACACCAACAAATTCAACAACAATCTCAACATGTTAAAACCCAGTACCTCTTTCTCTGTAATATGTACACTCCTCAAGACATCACTATTTATTTCCCCAAGTTCCCTAACATCCATGCTTTTCTCAGCAGTAAATACTGATGAGAAATGTTTGTTTAGGATCTCACCAATCTCTTGTGGATCCGCACATAGGTGACCTTGTTGATCCTTAAGAGGCCCTACTCTCTCCCTTGTTACTCTTTTGCCCTTTATGTATTTGTAGAAGGTCTTTGGATTCTCCTTTGCCTTATCTGTCAAAACAATCTCGTGCCCCCTTTTTGCCCTCCTGATTTCTCTCTTAACTCTACTCCTACACCCCCTATACCCTTCAAGGGATTCACTTGATCCCAGCTGCCTATGCATGTTATGTGCCTCTTTCTTCTTCTTGACCAGGGCCTCAATATCCCGAGTCATCCAGGGTTCCCTACTTTTGCCAGCCTTGCCCTTCACTCTAAGAGGAATGCGTTTACCCTGAACCCTGGTTAACACACTTTTGAAAGCGTGCCACTTACCAGACGTCCCTCTTCCTTCCCACAGACTCCCCCAATTAACTTTTGAAAGTTCCTGCCTGATACCATCAAAATTGGCCTTGCCCCAATTTAGAATTTTAACTTTTGGGCCAGACCTATCATTCTCCATAGCTATCTTAAAACTAATAGAATAATGGTCACTGGTCCCAAAGTGATCCCTCACTAACACTTCTGTCACCTGCCCTTCCTTACTTCCCAAGAGGTGGTCAAGTTTTGCCCCCTCTCTAGTCGGGCCATCCACATACTGAATGAGAAATTCCTCCTGAATACACTCAACAAATTTCTCTCCATCCAACCCTCTAATACTATGGCTGTCCCAGTCAATGTTGGGAAAATTAAAATCTCCGACTATTACCACCCTATGTTTCTTGGAGCTATCTGTAATCTCCTTACATATTTGCTCCTCAATTGCCCGCCAACTATTTGGGGGCCTATAGTACAACCCTATCAAAGTGATTTTCCCCTTCTTATTTCTCAGTTCTACCCATATAGACTCAGTGGCCGAACCCTTGGATATATCCCCTCTCAGTACAGCCGTGATGCTTTCCCGAATCAAAAGTGCAACTCCCCCTCTTCTCTTACCTCCTTTTCTATCTTTCCCATAGCATCTGGACCCTGGAACATTGAGCTGCCAGTCCTGTCCCTCCCTTAGCCATGTTTCAGTAATTGCTATAATATCGCAGTCCCATGTACCCATCCATGCCCTGAGTTCATCTGCCTTGCCCGTCAGGCCTGTTGCATTGAAATAAATGCAGTTTAATCTGGACTTCCCTTGCTCTCTGTCTTGCTAAGACAGAGAGCAAGACAACAACAACTTCAACATTAAAAAACACCCAAAAATGTAACAACAACCTCAGCAGTGAAGAACACCAACAATCTCAACAACAACCCCAACTATGAACAAAGACCAAGAAATTCAACAACAGTGCAAGAAACAGTTCAGGATGCAAGACTGGGCGGAGAAGTGGCAGATAGACTTCAACCCAGATAAATGCATAGTGGTCCATTTTGGCTGGTCAAATGGGATGAAGGAGTACAATATAAAGGGAAAGATTCTTAGTACTGTAGAGGATCAGAAGGACCTTGGGGTCCGGGTCCATAGGACTCTAAAATCGGCTCCGCAGGTGGAGGAGGTGGTTAAGAAGGCGTCTGGTGTGCTGGCCTTTATCAATCGAGGGATTGAGTTTAGGAGTCTGGGGATAATGATGCAGCTATATAAGACCTTCGTCAGACCCCACTTGGAGTACTGTGCTCAGTTCTGGTCGCCTCATTACAGGAAGGATGTGGGAAAGATTGAAAGGGTGCAGAGGCGATTTACAAGGATGTTGCCTGGATTGAGTGGCATGTCTTATGAGGATAGGCTGAGGGAGCTCGGTCTTTTCTCCTTGGAGAGACGTTGGATGAGAGGAGACCTAATAGAGGTGTATAAGATGTCGAGAGGCATAGATCGGGTGGACTCTCAGAGGCTTTTTCCCAGGGTGGAAATGGCTGCTACGAGAGGACACAGGTTTAAGGTGCTGTGGGGGTAGGTACAGGGGAAATGTTAGGGGGAAGTTTTTCACACAGAGGGTGGTGGGCGAGTGGAATCGGCTGCTGTCAGTGGAAGCAAACTCAATAGGGTCTTTTAAGAGACTCCTGGATGAGTACATGGGACTTAATAGGATGGAGGGTTATCGGTAGGCCTAAAAGGTAGGGATATGTTCGGCACAACTTGTGGGGCCTAAGGGCCTGTTTTGTGCTGTAGTTTTCTATGTTTCTATGTTTCTAAACTCAACATTTGAAAATACCAAGAAATTCAACAATAGCCCCAACATTGAAACAAACAACAAATTCAACTGCAACCTTAAAATTGAAAAGCATTAACAACGTCAACAACAACCTGAACATTTAAAAACACCAACAAATTAATCGTCAACTTCAACATTGAAGAGAACAACAAATTCAACAACAACCTCAACATTGAAAAACAGCAACAGATCATTAGGAAACTCAACATAGAATACAACAACAAATTCAACAACAACCTCAACATTTAAAAAATTGCAATATTTCCAACAGTAAGCTCATCATTAATAAACACCAACACATTCAGCAATGTCCCCAAACATTGAGGAACAGCAACAACTTCAACAACAACCTCGAAATTTAGAAACACCAACAAATACAACAACAACACCAACATGGCGAAACAACAAAAAAATTGAGCGACAACCTCAACATTGAAACACAGCAACAAATTCAACAGCAATCTCAACATAGAAAAACACCAACAAATACAACAACAACATCAACATTGGAAACACCAACAAATTCAACAGCAACGTCGACAGCGAAAAACACCAACAAATTCAACAAGAACCTGAACATTGAAAAACACCAACAAATTCAACAACAACATCACTGAAAAACACCAACAAATACAACAGAGATATCAACATTGAGAAACACCAACAAACAAAACAACAACTTCAATCGTGAAAAACACAAACAAATCCATCAACAATCTCAACATTGAAAAACACCAACAAATTGAACAGTAACAACACTATTGAGAAACACCAACAAATATAATACCAACCTCAACGTTGAATAACACCAATAAGGACAACAACAACTTCAACTTCGAAAAACACCAACAAATTCAACAACAGCCTCAACAGTGAAGAACACCAACAAACTCAACAACACCCTCAACCATGAAAAAACACCAACAAATTCAACAACAACCTCAACAGTGAAGAACACCAACAAACTCAACAACACCCTCAACCATGAAAAAACACCAACAAATTCAACAACAACCTCAACAGTGAAGAACACCAACAAACTCAACAACACCCTCAACCATGAAAAAACACCAACAAATTCAACAACAAAGACAACATTTGAAAACACCAAGAAATTCAACAACATCCTCAACCTTGAAAACAGCAACAAATTCAACAACAACCTGAACATTTTGAAACACAAACAAACTCAACAACAACCTCAACATTGAAAAACACCAACACATACAACAACAACCTCAAAATTGAGAAACATCAACAAATTCAACAACAATCCCAACATTGAAAAACACCAACAAATTATTGGCAAACTCAACATAGAATGCAGCAAGAAATTGAACGAGAACCTCAACATTGAGAAACACTATCAATCTCAACAACAACTCCAATATTGAGAAAACGGCAACATTTCCAACAACAAGGCCATCATTAACAAACACCAACACATTCAGCAATGTCCCCAACATTGAGGAACGGCAACAACTTCAACAACAACCTCGAAATTTAGAAACACCAACAAACCCAACAACAACCCCAACATTGAGAAACACCAAAAAAATTAAACGACAACCTGAACATTGAAACACAGCAACGGATTCAATAGCAATCTAAACATAGAAAAACACCAACAAGCCCAACAACAACCTCAACATTGAAAAACACCAACAAACCCAACAGCAATCTCAACATAGAAAAACACCAACAAACCCAACAACAATCTCAACATAGAAAAACACCAACAAACCCAACAACAACCTCAACATAGAAAAACACCAACAAACCCAACAACAATCTC
>NW_027592492.1:10000-52969 GCF_964213995.1 Mustelus asterias | reverse complement strand
TCTGTTGATGTTCCGCGGGAATTGTTGTGGAGAAATGAATCTGATCCAGGAAATTAAAATCTGTTGAGGTTCACTTGTTCGCAGCTATGTGAAGGGCAGGATTTAGAAGAAATTTGATCCACAGCTGATGTTGTGTGTGGCAACCGCAAAGTAGCCTTTTTTCATTAAATAAACACAATCTTTCTTGTGGTTGGAACACTTCAGGATTCTTTACATCATTCCAGTCTGATTGCTTTTTGTTTTCAAAGCTTGGTATTTGTGATATTTTTTTGGATGGAAGTTTAATTAACTGTTTAATTGTTTTATTATTATTTGGAACAAACAATCCCAGTCAGGAGAGGAAATCAGATAGTTGCCGACTGGGGCAAGAATGCGTCCCTTTTCTTGTCTTCCTGTATCTGGAGTTTGAGCCTGCCCCTTCTGCACTCACTGTCGACATATCAACAATATCACATTTAACCTCTCCTACAAAGTTTCTTTTAATGGTTCCACAATGAAATGCTTTTTTCAGAACTCTTGTCCCAACAAAATGGGTTCTCTCTCATTGAGGCATGGGAATTAGGAGCAGGCCATTCAGCCCTTTCAACCCATACTGCCATTGACTAAGAACATGGCCTGTAGGATTTCCGACTTCCCTGACTGCCCCTGTCTCCCGGAACTCCCCCGTCGATCAGCAATCGAACTCGGTCAGTGCGAGGACATATTGCTGATCATTGGAGATTAACTCCATATGGTTTCTAACTTGCTCCATATTTAAAAAGACGTTGTTGTGTGATCCACCACTGCTTGGTATTTGCTGGAAATTTACTTTTGCTCAAAACAGGAGACCCAAAAATGGAGCAGAATCATACTTGTGTTATTTTCCGTGCAGCTTGAACCCAGATTATCCAATTCTCGGTTGCTCAATTTCTTCCCTTGGTCTGTGTGACTTCAGTCCCGAGCAGTAGTTGGAGTGTGTTCCGGGTGAGCCACGGGGATGGCTTGGGAATTGGGACTGTTCTGATCACCTCTCCCCCTCTGCACCCAGAACACCAACAATTTCCACACACTGTTCTTTCTGTATAAAAACAGATAATGCTGCAAAATCTCAGCCACTCTGGCAGCCTCTGTGGAGGGAGAATAGAGCAAAGGGTTCAAGTCAGGATGACCCTTCGTCAGAGCTGTGTTCTTCCGGTAGAGTTTACGGATTCTGGTGAACTGGTGCAACAACAATAATCTCTCCCTCCAATGTCAACGAAATGAAGGGGATTGTCATCAACTTCAGGAAGCGTAAAGGAGAACATGCCCCTGTCTACACCAATGGGGATGAAGTAGAAAGGGTCGATAACTTCAAGTTTTCAGGTGTCCAGATCACCAACAACCTGTCCTGGTCCCCCCATGCTGACACTATAGTTAAGAAAGCTCACCAATGCCTTTACTTTCTCAGGAGGCTAAGGAAATTTGGCATGTCAGCTACGACTCACTCCAACTTTTACAGATGCACCATAGAAAGCATTCTTTCTGGTTGTATCACAGCTTGGTCTGGCTCCTGCTCTGCCCAAGACTGCAAGAAACTACAAAAGGTCATGAATGTAGCCCAATCCATCACGCAAACCAGCCTCCCATGCATTGACTCTGTCTACACTTCCTGCTGCCTTGGCAAAGCAGCCAGCATAATTAAGGACCTCACGCACCCCGGACATTCTCTCTTCCATCTTCTTCCATGGGAAAAAGATACAAAAGTCTGAGGTCACGTACCAACCGACTCAAGAACAGCTTCTTCCCTGCTGCTGTCAGACTTTCGAATGGATCTACCTCATATTAAGTTGATCTTTCTCTACACCCTAGCTGTGACTGTAACACTACATTCTGCACTCTCTTGTTTCCTTCTCTATGAACGGTATGCTTTGTCTGTGTAGCGTGCAAGAAACAATACTTTTCACTATGTTAATACATGTGACAATAAATCAAATCAAAGGATTCTCTCTGAGTTGTGTTGTGTAACATTTCTGCAGTGTGCTATTAATGGAGCAAGTAATGTAGCCTTTAGTGCTGCCTTGATAATCACTCCGCCACTTTGCGTCATCTGCTTCAGACTTTGTGTTTCCCTCCTTAGACCTCCCGTCTCTCGAGCTCTTTTGTCCTCTTTAAGATGCGTTTTCAGAAGGAACTCTTTGACCATCTGGTCGAATATCCCCTGATGAAGCTCAGTATCAGATTTTGTTATCACTCCTATGAAGTGCCTCTGGTTGCTTTACGATGCTTCACTAAGTTAAAGATGTCGTCTAAATCCAAGTTGTTAACCTGCAGATTTGTGGTTTTACTCACAATGGCACATCAGCACTTAGCAGCGGCCTGTATCGGAGTGACTGGGCAGTTATTTAGTTGGGTGAATATTTGATTCGCCGTGTTTCCGGTGTGTTCTTTGTTTATAGGGAGATGGTTGAAATCTCCGTCATTACCATGGAAACACACCTTGGAGAGGGAGGCAGGCCTGTAGTTGTATTGTCACTGGACTAATTACCCAGAGAGCCAGGGCAAGATCTGGAGACCCGGGTTCAAATCCTACCCTGGCAAATGGTGAAATTTCAACTCAATAAAGAATAATGATGACCATGAAACCATTCTCAATAGTTATAAAAACCCATCTGGTTCACTAATGCCCCTTAGGAAATCTGCCATCCTTACCTGGTCTGGCCTGCATGTGACTCCAGATCCACAGCAATGTTGTGGGCAGCACAGTGGCACAATAGTTAGGATTAACTGTGAGGCAGCAGTCCTATCTCATTGCACAGTACCAGGTCTAGAATAGCCTGCTCTCTGGCTGGCACCAGAATGTGTTGTTGTAAGAAACTCTCTCGAAAACATTCCATGATTTTGTCATCTAGACTACTTTTGCCCATCTGACTTTTCCAGCCTACACGCAGTTTAAAATCCCCCAGGATTGTAACCGTGCCTTTCTGACAAGCTCCCTTTATTTCTTCCTTTATTCTGCACTGCACCGTGTGGTTACTGTTAGAGGTCTTGTACACGATTCCCACAATGACTTCCCGCCTTTCCCATCTCATCTCGACACAGACCGTTTCCATGTTTGTATTTGGATTGATATCAAACTCCCTGTGTTAGACTGTTTATATTTTTATTTACTCTGTGGTTAACAATGCGGAGGGGAAGAGGCGGAGTTGGAATGTAGGCTGCTGGTAGTGCACTCAGAAAGTGAAATCTCAGAGGAGCCTTTCCCAGAAGAGAGAGACCTGCATTTCTGTAGCACCCTTCACAACCTCAGGATGTCTCAAAGCTCTTTACAGTCAGTGTAGTTACTGTGGTAATGTGGGAAATGTGGCAGCCAGTGTGCACACAGGAAGATCCCACACAACAGCAATGTGATACTGACCAGATTGTCGGTGTTTAGTGATGGTAATGGAACGCCCCCCGCCCTTTTTGCTGTTTGGTGAAATGGTGCTGTGGGCTCTGTCTCCATTCACTCGAGAGCAGACAAGCCCTTAACTTAATGTCTCCTCTGCAGGGCAAACCTTTGAATATGTAGCACACCCTTTGTACTGCCCTTCATGCACTGGCCTGTGTCTGGAGTGGGACTGGAACCCACAAACGTTCCTCCCTGAATCTCCTCTGCATCTCTCTCTCTCGCCTCTCAGGCAATTATTAGAATGTATGTAGGATGGCAGAACCCTTAAGAGTATTGACAGGCAGAGGGATCTGGGTGTACAGGTACACAGGTCACTGAAAGTGGCAATGCAGGTGGAGAAGGTAGTCAAGAAGGCATTCGGCATGCTTGCCTTCATCAGCTGGGGCATTGAGTTTAAAAATTGGCAAGTCATGTTGCAGCTTTATTGAACCTTAGTTAGGCCCCACTTAAAATATAGTGTTCAATTCTGGTCGCCACACTACCAGAAGGATGTGGAGGCTCTGGAGAGGGTACAGAAAAGATTTACCAGGATGTTGCCTGGTATGGAGGGCATTAGCTATGAGGAGAGGTTGGAGAAACTTGGTTTGTTCTCACTGGAATGACGGAGGTTGAGGGGCGACCTGATAGAAGTCTACAAGATTATGAGGGGCATGGACAGAGTGGATAGTCAGAAGCTTTTTCCCAGGGTGGAAGAGCCAATTACTAGGGGGCACAGGTTTAAGGTGCGAGGGGCAAGGTTTAAAGGAGATGTACGAGGCAAGTTTTTTTACACCGAGTGGTGGGTGTCTGGAACTCGCTGCTGGGGGAAGTAGTGGAAGCGGATACGGTAGTGAGATTTAAGGGGTGTCTTGACAAATACATGAATAGGATGGGAATAGAGGGACATGGTCCCCAGAAGGGTAGGGGGTTTTAGTTCAGTCGGGCAGTATGGTCGGTGCAGGCTAGGAGGGCCGAAGGGCCTGTTCCTGTGCTGTAAGTTTCTTTGTCCTTTGTATGTGACTATGCTCCTGGTCACCTCTCCAAATATCGATCGCCTTGTGGTTTGCTGTCAGACCTTCTCCGATATCATGGCTTGGAAGAGCCTTGGGAGGTCTGATTTCCAAATAAATACAAGTTGTAATTGGTGCAGGAGGCATCCCTTCTGGGAAATGGCTGCAGAGATGTAAATCATCCCAGCTGCTTTACACACGCTGTGCTTTATTGGAACAGGCTACCGACAGGTGGCTTGGTCACACTCCACCATTAATGTTGTGCCATGTCTACAACACAGCGACACTGACAATGCCACCCAGACAAAAATAGGCCCTCAGTGTTGTAAAGAACTATACGTTTCAGGGAGTGCAAAGTAAATGTCCTCAGGTCCAGCAGCACCCTGCAGTTTACTTGTACGAGCTGACTGACCA
Source organism: Mustelus asterias (assembly GCF_964213995.1). Classification (NCBI taxonomy): domain Eukaryota; kingdom Metazoa; phylum Chordata; class Chondrichthyes; order Carcharhiniformes; family Triakidae; genus Mustelus; species Mustelus asterias. Next base: position 48,160 of record NW_027592492.1, on the reverse strand, counting down.
GCATGCTTTGCATGAACGTGACGTTAGAAAGAGAAAATCCTGGAAAACTGAATAAAATCCATGCTGAATTTGTGAAATTAAATGCACTATTCCCTGCCTGTTAACTCGCTGTGATGGGACAGGTGGGAGTGGGGGAGGGGAGAAGAGGGAATATTGATTCTGGGTGGATATCTCTCCAGTTGTAGTGAATACTCTACACAATGTTGTACAGTTAATTATTTCCCTCCGATGACAGTCTCTCAATTGACAATGGAAGTTGATCAAGAGTTATTTAAAAACTCTGATTTAGCATCAGTGATTTGGGTTCCAATTTAATAAAAGCACACTCAAAATATAAATTTTATTCAGAAAATCAGAAGTTATGTTAATAAATGCATCAAAATAACCTTCCCTGCTTTCTACAAAATAAAAGTGCAAAATATGCAAAATGTAATAAAGTAAATAGAATTTATTTTGAGTTTAAATTAAATTGAGTTCAGATGTAGTGAATAAATTGGATGGTTCTAAAAGTCAACCCAGCTGTCCTATCAGGGTAAGGGGTTTAATATTTTTTAAAAAATTAATATCCAATGTTCAGTCTCACACCAGGTTAAAGTCCAACAGGTTTATTTGGAATCACGAGCTTTCGGAGCGCTGCTCCTTCATCCTTATAGTCACCTGATGAAGGAGCAGCGCTCCGAAAGCTCGTGATTCCAAATAAACCTGTTGGACTTTAACCTGGTGTTGCGAGACTTCTTACTGTGCCCACCCCGGTCCAACGCCGGCATCTCCACAGCACCACTTAACTTCAGCAGGAGAATGTATTCATGCGAAATAATTTCTATTTGTATATTTTCTCCTTTTCTATTGATCCCACCTTGTTTGATTTTACTTCTCGGATTTTTCCGCTTTAAGGTTAACCCTTTGTATCAGTGTGATCTTATTCGCTATCCAGACACAGATTTTCAAAATGCATTCACTGGGATGTGGGTGTTGCTGCCAGTTGAGCATTTATTGTCATTGCGAACGTGGTGGTGAGCCTTGATCTGATCCACCGGAGGTGTCGGTACACCCACAGTAACAGCAGGCTAGGCTTACCCTGCTTTTTGTGTACAGGACATACCTGGGTAATTATCCACGTTGCCGGGTAGATGTCAGTGTTGTAATTTTACTGGAACAGCTTGACTAGGGGTGCGGGAAGTTCTGGAGCACAAGTCTTCAGGACTATTACCAGAATATTGTCAGGGCCCATAGCCTTTGCAGTGTCCAGTGCCTTCAGTCATGTCTTGATATCATGTGGAGTGAATCAAATTGGCTGAAGACTGACGTCTGATGCTGGGGATTTAGGGGAGGCTGAGATGGATCATCCACTCAGCACTTCTGGCTGAAGATAGTTCTGAACGATTGAGCCTCGGGTTCTGTCTTTGTGCACATGAAAGATTCAAATGCCGGAATTATTCAGAGCTCTCTGGAACTTTTCATTGTTTTTATAACTTCAGTTTCACTGAAACACAGATGTACGCACCTCACGCTGGATAATCAATTCAAAAATCAAACTGAGACATTTCAGAATGGCAAACCCGATAATAACCTCTTATTACACAAATGGAGAGGGTACAAGAAAACTTGGGTTTGATGTACATGGACCAGTAGATCCCAGATATAGCTCACTGACCCAAATATCGGTTATAATTCTAAAGACAGAACCGCCTTTTTGAAATGAGTGTTCATGTTAGTGTAGGAGGAGTTGCAAAATAAACAGGAGGTTCCGCCCCCCCCCGGTCCCCCCCCCCCCGCCTTGCAACACAGCGACCCGGCCTCTGCTGAAGCTGTGGCGAGCTGCGTGTGCGTGCTCTGGGTTGGGAGGTTTCCGGAGTCCGTTGCCCTTGAATGAACACATGGCTGGTTTTCAAACACTGCTGTCACAACATAAAACATTTAGATTCAACAGCAGTCAGCTGTTACTGAGGCCAGTGATATTATTGATACCTGCTCCTTATCCACTGTTTTTGGAGCTGTATACAACAATATCTTGCATTTCCAAACACCAGTGTTGGAGGATTGCCCGTGTTCTCATAAGGACTGGAAGCAGGAATCTTATTGTTCCTCGAGTAACAGGAAATGTCCCAAGACCAGGAGGAGTTTGGAGTTCCATTGATGAGTGAAACGGTGGGAGAGGAATCATCACCAATCGAGGTCTATTCTTGATCCTATCCCCCTCTCTCAGTAATGATGTATCTCACAACTGGTGAATGCTGCAGGTGTGTCTGCATGTTGAGGTTAATCCAGCGACATCCATGTCACTGATTGGGGGGGTGGGGGGGGCTGTTTGTGTGGCCGTCAGCGGTTGGATAATGTGGACAGTATCTGTGCTGTAAACCTGAATTATTTTTCATTGCGGTTTGATTGTACCAGCCAAGGACAGCAAGAGGGGGAACTGAGTTTGGCTGTCAGATTGGGATTAGTACTTTGTAAATTGTGATATTGAGTCCATTGCATCTACTCCGGATAATGCTTCGGACTTGTTTGGAGAGAATTTGTAGGTTTGTGGAAGTTGTGCAGAAGGACGGTGGTTACATTGTGCTGTCGATGTTTTGTTCACTGGTTAATGAGAAGTATTCATTCTGGAACATCAGGAGTTCCGTTGCTCGGGGAAATACACAGAATATTCAGGCAGCGATCTGTACAGATTCGGACTGCTGGCAATGGATGAAGGAGCAGCGCTCCGAAAGCTCGTGATTCCAAATAAACCTGTTGGACTTTAACCTGGTGTTGTGAGACTTCTTACTGTGCCCACCCCAGTCCAATGCCGGCATCTCCACATCATGGCAATGAAGTTGCTGTGAGGATGTGTGTCTCCAGACACTCTTGTGTGCATTGATCTCCACTGAATCCACATCGAGCAGTCACAATTTAAAATTTTCCTCCTTGTTTTCAAATCCTTCGGCTGCCTCACCTCTCTCTCTCTGTAATCTCCCCTCTGAACTCTCTGCAAATCTCCTACTCTGCTCTATGATGAATCCCGATGTTAATCACTCCATCATTGGCAGCCGTGCCTGGAGTCTAAACTCTGCATTTCCTTCCTTCGATCCCTCCTCCAGCTCTCTGCTCCATCAAATACCCTCTCTCTGAGGGTGGTTTTAGTCCCATATCCTCCGAATTCCGTACTTGGTCCAGTGTCAGACGTTTAATAGACATTCGTGTGAAATGCCCAAGGTAGTTTCCTCTGTTCAAGGTGTGATATAAGATTGTATATTGCTGCACTTTGTTTAATGCATTCTCCTTTTAATAGGATTATCAGACACCTGTCTGTTTGCCAGCTCTTTGGAAGAATGCGGATTAAGGTTGTATTTATACTTCACAAAGCTAATGAGCGTAATAATCACTACTCAGGACACTTGGATTAAGAGAGACTATTTTACCCGGACACTCTCAAATCCCCTCACCACTTCTCTGTGTTGAAATTGGCTTCAATGTTCTGGTGTCATGGTGACTACTTGTAACTAACTATAGAAATAGCACACACGGACACCAATTTACATTGAGGGTACAGTACAGAGACAGGCCACTCTACACAACTGCACCCTCTGTTCCTGTCTGCCTTGTGTTTATCCAGCTTCTCCTCAAGTATATATCAGCTGTTCACCTCAACCACTCCCCGCGGGGGTGAGTCCCACATTCTCCCCTCTCGCTCAGTACTGACCCTCCGACAGTGCAGCACTCCCTCAGTACTGACCCTCTGACAGTGCGGCACTCCCTCAGTACTGACCCTCTGACAGTGCGGCGCTCCCTCAGTACTGTCCCTTTGACAGTGCGGCACTCCCTCAGTACTGACCCTCTGACAGTGCGGCACTCCCTCAGTACTGACCCTCTGACAGTGCGGCACTCCCTCAGTACTGACCCTCTGACAGTGCGGCACTCCCTCAGTACTGACCCTCTGACAGTGCGGCACTCCCTCAGTACTGACCCTCTGACAGTGCGGCACTCCCTCAGTACTGACCCTCTGACAGTGCGGCACTCCCTCAGTACTGACCCTCTGACAGTGCGGGACTCCCTCAGTACTGACCCTCTGACAGTGCGGCACTCCCTCAGTACTGACCCTCTGACAGTGCGGCACTCCCTCAGTACTGACCCTCTGACAGTGCGGCACCCCCTCAGTACTGACCCTCTGACAGTGCGGCACCCCCTCAGTACTGACCCTCTGACAGTGCGGCACTCCCTCAGTACTGTGCGTTACCAGCATGTTCAGGTGTTGCGAGGCATTTCATAGAATGGATTATCCAATTGAATTGACACCAAACCGCTGGGACCGAAAGCTGGGCCAGAGAAGCATTTTCAGGATTTTCTAAAGGGAATGGAGGGGTTTTGAGGAGAGGTTTCTGACCCTGGGATCCCTCTCGCTGAAGCTAATCATGGTGCAGTCAGCAAAATGGGACATTTCACATCTCCAAACTGGCAGAGGGCAGCGATGGATTGGAGGAAGTTGCAAGGATGGTTTAATGATTTGATTTATTATTGTCACATGTATTAATATACAGTGAAAAGTATTGTTTCTTGCGTGCTATACAGACAAAGCATACCGTTCATAGAGAAGGAAACGAGAGAGTGCAGAATATCGTGTCACAGTCATAGCTAGGGTGTAGAGAAAGATCAACTTAATGCAAGGAAAGTCCATTCAAAAGTCTGACAGCAGCAGGGAAGAAGCTGTTCTTGGGTCGGTTGCTACGTGACCTCAGACTTCTGTATCTTTTTCCCGATGGAAGAAGGTGGAAGAGAGAATGTCTGGGGTCCGTGGGGTCCTTGATTATGCTGGCAACTTTCCAGAGGCAGCAGGAAGTGTAGACGGAGTCAATGGATGGGAGGCTGGTTTGCGTGATGGATTGGGCTACATTCGCGACCTTTTGTAGTTCCTTATGGTCTTGGGCAGAGCAGGAGCCCATACCAAGCTGTGATACAACCAGAAAGAATGCTTTCTATGGTGCATCTGTAAAAGTTGGTGAGAGTCGTAGTTGACATGCCAAATTTCCTTCGTCTTCTAAGAAAGTAGAGGCGTTGGTGGGCTTTCTTAACTATAGTGTCGGGATGGGGGGGACCAGGACAGAATAGTGACCTGGACACCTAAAAACCAAATTTCCTTAGTCTTCTGAGAAAGTAATGATGAGGCCAGAGTGGGATTTGAGAATGAGGATGGAAATGTTGCTGGGCTGGGTGCTGATTCAGGTCAGTGAGTTCACAGCGAAGGCAACTGGGTCAAAGTTAGGATTCAGCAGCAGAGATCTGGATGAGCTGAGGTTTACAGCAGGTGGGAGGATGAGCAGGCAAGTGATGGGTGCACGGTGTCCGAGCGGGAGAGTGATGGGTGCACGGTGTCCGAGCGGGAGAGTGATGGGTGCGCGGTGTCCGAGCGGGAGAGTGATGGGTGCACGGTGTCCGAGCGGGAGAGTGATGGGTGCACGGTGTCCGAGCGGGAGAGTGATGGGTGCACGGTGTCCGAGCGGGAGAATGATGGGTGCGCGGTGTCCGAGCGGGAGAATGATGGGTGCGCGGTGTCCGAGCGGGAGAGTGATGGGTGCGCGGTGTCCGAGCGGGAGAATGATGGGTGCGCGGTGTCCGAGCGGGAGAATGATGGGTGCGCGGTGTCCGAGCGGGAGAATGATGGGTGCGCGGTGTCCGAGTGGGAGAATGATGGGTGCGCGGTGTCCGAGCGGGAGAATGATGGGTGCGCGGTGTCCGAGCGGGAGAGTGATGGGTGCGCGGTGTCCGAGTGGGAGAATGATGGGTGCGCGGTGTCCGAGCGGGAGAATGATGGGTGCGCGGTGTCCGAGCGGGAGAGTGATGGGTGCGCGGTGTCCGAGCGGGAGAATGATGGGTGCGCGGTGTCCGAGCGGGAGAGTGATGGGTGCACGGTGTCCGAGCGGGAGAATGATGGGTGCGCGGTGTCCGAGCGGGAGAGTGATGGGTGCGCGGTGTCCGAGCGGGAGAGTGATGGGTGCGCGGTGTCCGAGTGGGAGAGTGATGGGTGCGCGGTGTCCGGGCAGCCAGTTGATCTGGCTGTGAGATCATTTCATTACCCACTGGGCGCTGTTCCCCTTTTCTGCTGCTCCCGGTTTAATCATCCAGTTTTTTTGAGAGCTGTTTTCTGCTTCCAGATTACTTCTGCCATCCGGTATTTACTCCGAGTGCTGAGAGGCACTAATACAATAATTGGACTCTGCTTATGTGAAGCTGTTTCACTTTGAACCTGTAATAATCTTAGATTGACATCAATTCAAATCAGTGGGACTGGAATCTTCTTCACTGCTCCGTTTACACCCAGACTGCGGAGCAGCTGTGCCTGAAGCATTTCATTGCCGTTACACCCGGTTTATACTGACTGCCCCCTGCGGCCTCTGTACAGTGCCTTTGTTTATTTGACGGTAAATTCCAGAACCGGCTGAGAATGTCTGGAGCAGAGTGGCATTACCGAGCAGTATTGTAAACCTGGGCAGCTGTGGGATCATCACATACCCATCAAACACTTCCAGTTCCGGTACCGCCCCCCCCCCAGTACTGTAGTACTGAGGGAGTGCTGCACTGTCAGAGGGTCAGTACTGAGGGAGTGCCGCACTGTCAGAGGGTCAGTGCTGAGGGAGTGCCGCACTGTCAGAGGGTCAGTACTGAGGGAGTGCTGCACTGTCAGAGGGTCAGTACTGAGGGAGTGCTGCACTGTCAGAGGGTCAGTACTGAGGGAGTGCTGCACTGTCAGAGGGTCAGTACTGAGGGAGTGCTGCACTGTCAGAGGGTCAGTACTGAGGGAGTGCTGCACTGTCAGAGGGTCAGTACTGAGGGAGTGCTGCACTGTCAGAGGGTCAGTACTGAGGGAGTGCCACACTGTCAGAGGGTCAGTACTGAGGGAGTGCCACACTGTCAGAGAGTCAGTACTGAGGGAGTGCCGCACTGTCAGAGGGTCAGTATTGAGGGAGTGCTGCACTGTCAGAGGGTCAGTGCTGAGGGAGTGCTGCACTGTCAGAGGGTCAGTGCTGAGGGAGTGCCGCACTGTCAGAGGGTCAGTACTGAGGGAGTGCCGCACTGTCAGAGGGTCAGTACTGAGGGAGTGCTGCACTGTCAGAGGGTCAGTACTGAGGGAGTGCTGCACTGTCAGAGGGTCAGTACTGAGGGAGTGCCGCACTGTCAGAGGGTCAGTAGTGAGGGAGTGCCGCACTGTCAGAGGGTCAGTACTGAGGGAGTGCCACACTATCAGAGGCACTGTCTTTCGGATGGGATGTTAAACCGAGGCTTTGTGTGTCAGGTGCGAGAGATCCCATGTCATTATTGGGTGAATAGCGGGGAGTTTCTGTTGGTGATCTTGGTCCATGTTTCACCTCAGTCGATGCCTCTAAAGCCAGTCTTTCTCTAAACCAATGTGGCTGCTTGTCGTGCTGGAAGTTTGGCGAGAGCTGTTCCGAATCCTCAGTCAGTGTACCATCGACAACTCGAGTTCTGTGCACATTAATCAGGTGATGGATTTAAATTTCATCTCCATGGAATCCACATTGTCAAACTAGGACAGGCTTAAGCTCGAGTAAAGAAAGTGAATTGGAGCATTGCTGTGAGCATCTCCGAGCTCGAGACGTCCCAGTCAGCTTTGTAACCAGTAAAGTACATTCTGATGTATCGTCGCTGTTGTGATGTCAGAAATACGGCAGAGAATTTCTGCATAGCAAGAGCCCACAAAGTAGCAATGTAATGATGAGCAGATAATGGTTTTTAGGATGACGATTTAGAGCAACAGTAGGCCGCTTCAGCCTCTTCTGCCCTTTGACAAGGTCTTGGCTGATAGGATTATGTCCTCAACTCCAGATTCCGTTGATCCCTATGCTCTGAATCGCATCAATCAAGAATCTACCGTAAAAAGCAAAATGTTGCAGATGCTGGAATCTGAAACAAAAACAGAAAATGCTGGAAAATCTCAGCAGGTTTGACAGCATCTGTGGGGAGAGAATAAAGCCAACGTTTCAAGTCTAGATGACCCTTCATCAAACATTGGATACAGACCCAACCTTTCAAACCTTTCCTCAGAACATTAGTGCCTCATCCCAGGAATCATTTGAGTGAATCTTCTCTGAACTGTTTCTCACATATTTATCTCCTTAAATACGCAGACCAAAACAGTACTTTAAATTTGATCTGCCCAGCACAACTGGAACAAAACTTCCTTATATTTATACTTAAAGCCCTTTGCAACAAACACCAACATTCCGTTTCCCTTCCCGATCACCTGCTGTACCTGCATACTAACTTGGTGATTCATGTACCAGGACACCCAGATCCCTCTGTACCTCAAAGTTCTGAGGGGATGGCATGGTAGCACAGTGGTTAGCACTGATGCCTCACAGCGCCAGGGACCCGGGTTCAATTCGCAGCTTGGGTCACTGTCTGTGTGGAGCCTGCACGTTCTCCCCGTGTTTGCGTGGGTTTCCTCCGGGTGCTCCGGTTTCCTCCCACATTGTGAAAGATGTGCTGGTTAGGGTACATTGATCCGAACAGGCGCTGGACTGTGGTGACTCGGCGAATTTCACAGTAACTTCACTGCAGTGTTAATGTAAGCCTTACTTGTGACTAATAAATAAACATTTTTACTTCTGCAATCTCTCTCCATTTCAATATTACGCTGCCAAAGTAGACAAGTTCACATTTTCCCACATTATTCTCCATCTGCCAAATGTTTGTCCACTCACTGGACCTGACTCCTCATGTCTTCACAGCTCTGTCTCCGAGCTATCTTTGGGCCATGAGCAAATTTAGCAACTGTGCATCCCAGTCATTGATATAAATTGTAAACTGTTGGGGTCTCAGCACTGTTTGAGTTATAAGGAGATGCTGGATGGACTGGGACTTTTTTCTCTGGAGCGTAGAAGGCTGAAGGGTGATCTTATCGAGGTCTATAAAATAATGAGGGGCATAGATCAGCTAGATAGTCAACATCTTTTCCCAAAGATAGGGGAATCTAAAACTAGAGGACATAGATTTAAGGTGAGAGAGGAGAGATACAAAAGTATCCAGAGGGGCAATTTTTTCACAGAGGGTGGTGAGTGTCTGGAACGAGCTGCCAGAGGTAGTAGTAGAGGCGGGTACAATTTTGTCTTTTAAAAAGCGTTTAGACAGTTACATGGATAAAATAGAGGGATATGGGCCAAATGCAGGCAATTGGGACTCGCTTAGTGGTAAAACTGGGTGGCATGGACAAGTTGGGCTGAAGGGCCTGTTTCCATGCTGTGAACCTTTAACTCTAGGCATTGTCTTCAATATTTCCCAAAATGATGGGAACTTTTCAGAATCTCTGGAATTTTGCAAAATTGCAACCAATGCCCTGTTATCTCCGCAGCCTCTTCTAACACTCGAGGGTGCAGGTCATCAGTTTGAATCATTTTCTCAATACCCTTCCCCTGGGGATTCTAATTGGCTCAAGTTCCTCCCTTCCTTTCACCTCGCAATTTACAAGCATTTCTGGGATTATTTTGTGTGGAGGCAGACACAGCCTATCTAGTGAAAGCTCCTGCCATCTTGGTTAAGGGACAAGCATTAGTGAGGACACTGGGGGAACTCCCTTGCTTGTCTTTGAAATTGGTGATGCTTTATGTCCAGAGGGAAGTTGGTGGTTTATGTTTGTACCTGAAAGCAGTACTGCTGATCAGACTGCACTGTGTCCATCTAGACTTGGTGTTGTGGGGTGTCACTGGAGCTCTAACCTATAGAGTCAGGTTGGTGTGGGACACACTCAACATTAATTGATTTGATTTATTATTGTCATGTATTAACGTACAGTGAAAAGTATTGTTTCTTGCGCGCTATACAGACAAAACATACGGTTCATAGAGAAGGAAAGGAGAGAGTGCAGAATGTAGTGTTACAGTCATAGCTAGGGTGTAGAGAAAGATCAACTTAACGCGAGATAGGTCTGTTCAAAAGTCTGATGGCAATAGGGAAGAAGCTGTTCTTGAGTCGGTTGGGGGGTGTGGGGTCCTAGATTATGCTGGCTGCTTTGCCGAGGCAGCAGGAAGTGTAGACAGAGTCAATGGATGGGAGGCTGGTTTGCGTGATGGACTGGGCTCCATCCACGACCCTTTGTAGTTTTTTTGTGGTCTTGGGCGGAGCAGGAGCCATACCAAGCTGTGATAGCCATAATCTTATTGAATGGTGGAGCAGGCTCGAGGGGCCAGATGACCTACTCTTGTTCCAAGTTCTTATGTTCTTATACAACCATGGTGTTCTATGGTGCATCTGTAAAAGTTGGTGAGAGTCGTAGCTGACATGCCAAATGTCCTTAATCTTCTGAGAAAGTAGAAGCGTTGGTGGGGCTTTCTTAACTATAGTGTCGGCATGGGGGGACCAGGACAAGTTGTTGGTGATCTGGGCACCTAAAAACTTGAAGCTCTCGACCATTTCCACTTCGTCGCCATTGATGTAGATAGGGGCATGTTCTCCTTTGCACTTCCTGAAGTCGATGACAATCACCTTCGTTTTGTTGACATTGAGGGAGAGATTATTGTCGCCGCACCCGTTCACTAGATTCTCTATCTCATTCCTGTAATCTGTCTCATCATTGTTTGAGATCCGACCCACTACAGTGGTGTCATCAGCAAACTTGAAAATCGAGTTGGAGGGGAATGTGGCCCCACAAATGATGCCATTTTCTCCTCTGTCCAGCAAGGCATAGCCAGCCTGGCGAGGTCTTTGTGTGTGATGAGTCCATCACTCATTGTGATTCTTGCTGCACTGACTGTGACACTGAAGCAGTGTGTGGTGAATCGAAGCAAAGCTCCTTTTGTTTCTGTTGCAGGTTGTGCGTACACCTGAGGTTAGGCAGTCTGAGCAGCGACTCGGTATTCATTAACCGAGCTGCTGGATCCATGTGAAGCCAGATTCTTGTGTGTCCACCTTTGCCTAGTTGCTTCTGGGGGTGAGAGGGGTGCCCTATGCAGAGAGAACAAGTGGAATCGATCTGTATTCTTTGGCGTTTAGAAGAATGAGAAGTGATCTGATTGAAGTGTGTAAAATCTTTGGAAGATTTGGCAGGGTCGATGCTGAGAGGATATGTCTCCGGGATGGAGAGTCCAGAATTCGGGATCACTGTGTCACAGAGTCATTTAGGATGAAGGATTTGGCATGCTTGGTTTCATCGGTCAGAACATTGAATACAGGAATTGAGATGTCTTGTTGAAGTTGTACAAGACATTGGTAAGGCCACACTTGGAATATTGTGTGCAATTCTGGTCACCCTATTATAGAAAGAATATTATTAAGCTAGAAAGAGTGCAGAAAAGATTTACTAGGATGTTACCGGGACTTGATGGATTGAGTTATAAGGAGAGGCTGGATAGACTGAGACTTTTTTCTCTGGAGCGTAGGAGGCTGAGGGGTGACCTTATAGAGGTCTTTAAAATAATGAGGGGCACAGATCAGCTAGAAAGTCAATATCTTTTCCCAAAGGTAGGGGAGTCTAAAACTAGAGGGCATAGGTTTAAGGGGAGAGATACAAAAGGGTCCAGAGGTGCACTTTTTTCACACAGAGGGTGGTGAGTGTCTGGCACAAGCTGCCAGAGGTAGTAGTAGAGGCGGGTACAATTTTGTCTTTTAAAAAGCATTTAGATAGTTACATGGGTAAGATGGGTACAGAGGGATATGGGCCAAATGCGGGCAATTGGGACTAGCTTCGGGGTTTTTTAAAAAAAAGGGCGGCATGGACAAATTGGGTTGTAGGGCCTGTTTCCATGCTGTAAACCTCTATGACTCTATAAGGGGCAGGAGAAATGTCTTTATTTAGAGAGTAGTTACTCTCTGGAATTCTGTATTTCTGAAAGCTTTGGGTGTTTACTCATCAATATCCTCATGGTCCAGGGTGGAAGAGTTTTGGCGGCTGGGGGAATTGAGCTCAGTGTGTGTGGGCAGGAACATGGACTTGAGATAGAGCGTTACCTGTGATCTTCCTGAGTGGCGGGGGGGTGGTGGTGGGGTGTGTTGGAGGAGTTGTAAAGCCTGATGCTGCTCTTATTTCTCAGGTTAGGTTTGATCGTTCTGAGGTGGCTTCGTAAGCCACTCGTTCTGAAAGCAATTTCTGCCAAAGCCGTCTTCATGGCATCACAACATCTGGGTTTTCCACACATGACAGCAAGGGATGGGCCATAACCACTGACCGTGCCAACATCACTAACACAACAAATAGAAACCTGAGGATATAAACACAGCTCATGTTCAAACAATGGGACCGTATTCAGTGGCAGCTCCTGTTAGAACATGACTCTCCTCGATCGTTCCCCTGGAGGCCAGTGGGGATGTCTCTGATGTGTTGATGCACTTTGGGACCTCCCATGGGAGGTGGAAAGTGGCACCTCTGGGGCCCAACTCCAATTAATGTTTCGGTCTGTTGGGAGATTGGCTCAAGACTGCCTCAGGTGATTTAATTGACATCAAATCTACAAGAATAATTTGTTTTTTTTGACAGTCTGATCCTCAATTACCTGGCAAGGAAGATTGTGGTGAGCAGCCAGAGCATGGGAATTGGCAGGATGGAATGGTGATTGCATTTTGGGGAGTTCCCAACACTTTAACCAGCTCCTTCGCTCACTCTATTCAATCTCTCCCATCAACCCAAATTTATACCTCCATCTTCGAGTAGTTTGAGGAAAGGACCCTGATACCATGCGTCCCATTTCCCACTGCGTTTCATTCTTAGCTGTAGATGCTGGAATCTGAAATAAAAACACTCAAAATACTGTTAACTGTTCAGCAGGTCAGGCAACTACCAGAGGGAGAACAGCTCAGCGATTTGTTAACTCTTCATGGGTAATAGCTGCGATGTGAACTTCCTCTCCTGACTGCTGAGTAATTCCGATATTATTTTGTTTCTAACATTTTTAATGTTGAAATATTTGTCGGAGACCTGCACAATGAGGGGTTTAAAAGTATTTGAAAGTGAGTTAGTAACTCTGACACTGAGTGTGTCTTCCTGATTAAACAGTTGGTCAGTGTGTGCGCTCGCTTCCTGAGAGACTGATGTGTCACAGTCCGTGTGTCTGAGCTATTTGAAATAATTCCCTGTTCCAACAACTAAAACCTTTCTTCTGTGTCATTTTGTTCGCTCTGACTGTTCTCTGATATTTCATTTTGTGATAAGGTCCTTAATGCTCCTAATGAGCGTAATCAAGACAGAGACAACTCTGTGTTTGCTCACACAGTAAATATTCAGTCCACTCAGAATTTAGCACAAGATGATGTCGAACCTTACAGCAGAGAGACAGATTTACGTTGGTGCCGACACTCCACCCCAGCCTCGTCCCACTCTCTGAACTTGATCTCATCCTATCAGCATCTCACCCTCATGTGTTTATCCAGCTTCCCCTTAGACGTTTCAATACAATTCACCTCAGTCATTCCCTGTGGGAGCGAGTCCCACATTCTCCCCACTCCCTGTGGGAGCGAGTCCCACATTCTCCCCACTCCCTGTGGGAGCGAGTCCCACTTTCTCCCCACTCCCTGTGGGAGTGAGCCCCACAGTCTCCCCACTCCCTGTGGGAGTGAGCCCCACTTTCTCCCCACTCCCTGTGGGAGTGAGTCCCACAGTCTCCCCGCTCCCTGTGGGAGTGAGTCCCACATTCCCCCCACTCCCCGTGGGGGCGAGCCCCACATTCTCCCCACTCCCTGTGGGAGCGAGCCCCACATTCTCCCTACTCCCTGTGGGAGCGAGTCCCACATTCTCCCCACTCCCCGTGGGAGTGAGTCCCACAGTCTCCCCGCTCCCTGTGGGAGCGAGTCCCACATTCTCCCCACTCCCTGTGGGAGCGAGTCCCACAGTCTCCCCACTCCCTGTGGGAGCGAGTCCCACAGTCTCCCCACTCCCTGTGGGAGCGAGTCCCACAGTCTCCCCACTCCCTGTGGGAGTGAGTCCCACAGTCTCCCCACTCCCTGTGGGAGCGAGTCCCACATTCTCCCCACTCCCTGTGGGAGCGAGTCCCACATTCTCCCCACTCCCTGTGGGAGTGAGTCCCACTTTCTCCCCACTCCCTGTGGGAGCGAGCCCCACACCTTCCCCCCTACCCGTGGGCGCGAGCCCCACATTCTTCCCATTCATGAAGGACCTGCCGTCTCGACCTTGCCCCTTGCCTAAGGTGTGGTGACCCTCGGGTTAAATCACCACCAGTCACAGCCTGTGGTCACCTGGGACTAAGGTGACTTTGCTGTTACTGTTTGCTCTCTGGGTAAAGGAGTTTCTCCTGAATCCCCCCTGGATTTATTCATGACTATCTGATATTTATGGGCTTGGTTCAGAAACAAGTCTCCCTCTAAAGCCGTTGCATAGTTTTCAAGTCCTCAACGGGGGAGGGGTCATCATCCCACATTGCACCGGGATTCTCACTTGTACCAGCCAAGGATACAATCCCAAAACAACGGGGAGATCAGGTTTGGTAAACGTGCTGATCCTGCTCAGTGAATTCAAGCAGAGCTGAGATCTCGTGCCACTCTTGGTGGTATCTCAGCTGGCACTGCAACCCTTGATCCAGGAAATAGAACTCCGCATTGGCACAAAGTTAAAAGAATTCCATGTAAAATGTACAATCCAGATCCATACACAACCAATCCATTGATCAGAACCTGCCTGAATTGGGAAGTGTAATTTTTCTGAACTCTACAGTGGGTGGATTTATGAAGTTGTGATGTGGATTATTTCCCTCCAGGGTTTCTGTCCTTGCTGAGAAGTTAGCAAGTTCTCCATCCACCTGTCACCAGGAAAGTGACCATTACGTTCTGAACTGGCCACTTCACCTCTTTTTAAATGCATCTAAAAGGGTCTTTCCCCATTTCCCCACACTGATTTTCTTCAAGACATTTCTCCCTCACTTCATTCCAAGAGAGTTTGTTGTCGTTAGCACTGATACTGCCTCTTAAATAGAAGCAGAATTTCGTGATTAGATATATACATTTTTTTAAACTCACTCAAGTAGCAGCCTAGCTGACTGGCTTCTCTGTGCTTTCCCAGGAATATGCACAATTTGGGAAGATTACACAGAAAGATCAAATTAAGGACGGCACAGTGGTTAGCACTGCTGCCTCAAAGCGCCAGGGACCTGCGTTCAATTCCAGCCTCGGGTCACTGTCTGTGTGGAGTTTGCACATTCTCCCCGTGCCTACGTGGGTTTCCTCCGGGTGCTCCGCTTTCCTCCCACAGTCCAAAGATGTGCGGGTTAGGTGGATTGACCATGATAAAATTGCCCTTTAGTGTCAGGGGATTAGCAGGGTAAATGATGGGGTTATGGGGATAGGGCCTGGGTGGGATTGTGGTCAGTGCAGACTCAATGGGCCGAGTGGCCTCCTTCTGCTTTGTGGGGATTTATGATTCAATAAAATCTCACCAAGAATGGAAACCGCACCATAAGAGTTCACAAAATTTACATCTGAACACTCTTTCGGTTTTCTTGATTTTTGTATGGCAAAATTTGAAATAGTTTCTGAAGATGATAGAATTTTACAGTTGTTCCATTTTTACAATGGATAAAGGGAGGATTTTGATGAACAGAGAGCTTTGACAGTTTGTGTGTTTGGTGGAGGTGTTCCCTCCTCCCAGCTCCGACCTCCGTTCCCATCAACCCTGCTCCACAGAAACTGCTGCTGGGAGATGTACAATTGGCTGAAATGATTGGCTCGCTTATGTTGCGCTGAATCCTCTGAGTGTTTCCTCTGAGTCTCTGTCTCTTTCGCGAGTATTTTCCTGACAAGTTGAGCTGACTGCATCGACAGTATGCAACTTGAAAATGTCTCACATTTCAATCCAAAGCACTCATCCAGAACTCCTTCACGGAGAGAGAAAGTGAGACTGTTATAATTGCTGTCATAATTAAAGTAGATCTATTCCTAAGTAATGTGTTACTGTTGAACAATTAGCTAACTTATTTCCTATGTTCAGTGGTTGAAATAATTAGTTGATTTGGTAGTCAGAGAATGAGCTAGAGTTTTCACTTGGAAATATTGGCTGTAATTTTATTCAACGTTGAACACAGTTATTTCCTGCTGAAAGCAATGCTTTTTGGACAAGATTTAAGTATTCATCAAACTCATCAGGATCATCGGAGCAAAGTTTGAAATGTGCTTTCATGTCACAGACATGTTGGAATGATGCCTGGGAATGATTGTAGAACCACTCCAACTAATCTCTGAATCATCTGAAACATAGGAACATAGCAAATAGGAGCTGGAGGAGGCCATTCGGCCCTTCAAGCCTGTTCCACATTCATTATGATCATGGCTGATCATCCAACTCAATATCCTGATCCCGCCTCCTCCCATATCCTTTGATCCCCTTCACCCCAAGTGCTGTATCTAACTGCTTCTTGAAAATATACAACGTTTTGGCCCTAATTCTTTTCTGTGGTAATGAATTCCACAGCTGACCACTCTGGGTGAAGGAATGTCTCCTCATCTCTCTCTCCTAAATGGTCTACCCTGTATCCTCCGGCTGTGACCCCTGATTCTGGACTCCCCCACCATCGGGAACATCCTCCCTGCGTCTGCCCTGTCTAGTCCTGTTACAATTCTATAGATTTCTATAAGATTCCCCCCTCATTCTTCTGAACTCCAGCGAATACAATTGTAACCGACTCCTTGTATATCAGTCCCGCCATCCCTGGAATCATTATAACTGTGCTGCCTCTCAGAGCTACCTAACCGGTCTAGACACGGCAAATGCAGGAAGGATGTTCTTGATTGTGAGGGAGTCCAGAACCAGGGGTCACAGTCTGAGGATAAGAGATAAATCTTTTAGGACTGAGATGAGGAGAAATTTCTTCACCCAGAGAGTGGTGAGCCTATGGAATTCACTACCACAGAAAGCAGTTGAGGCCAAAACGTTGTATGTTTTCAAGAAGCCGTTAGGTAAGCACTTAGGGCGAAGGGGATCAAAGGATATGGAGGGAAGGTGGGATCATGATATTGAGTTGGATGATCAGCCATGATTGTGATGAATGGCGGAGCAGGTTCGAAGGGCCGAATGGCCTCCTCCTGCTCCTATCTTCTATGTTTCTATCCAATGAGTTCATCTCTCCTGCTCTTTCCACACATAGCTCTGCAACATGTTCCCCTTCAAATATTTATTCAATTCCCTTTTGATAGTTGCTGTAGGATTTGCTGCCCCTTTCCTCCAGCACACCCCACACCACAACACCTTCAACTTTCTAAAAACAAAAACAAACCAACTTTTCCCATCCTCGATTCTTTTGCCAGTCACTTCAAAGCTGATCTTGCCGGTTCCTGCCTCTGTAAGAAGCTTCTCCTTATTTTTCCTCATCAAAACCCTCCATTATTTTGAACACCTCCATCAAATTTCCTCTTGACCTTTTCTACTCCAAGGGAAACACTCCCTCAGTCTCCAATCTCTCCATGTCGCTGAAGTCCCTCGTGCTTGCTCCTCGTGGTTTTCAATACGGTTCCCAGAATTGGATGTAATATTCTAGCTGTGTCCTATCGAGTGTTTCTGCAGGTTTAACATAACTTCCTTTGTTTTGTAATCGATGCCTCTATAAATCAAGGACCCCAAATGTTATTATTTAAAAACCATCTCAATGATTCCTGTCACCTCCAATGATTCCGTGCATACGCTCCAGCTTTCCCTCCATTATAATTGTACAATTTAATTTATATCGTCTCTCCTCATTCTTCTCACCAAATTGGATAGGTTCAAACTTCTCGACATTAGATTTCAATGTCTTGAATCTTAGCATTTGGCCTCTGTGTTTATGTTGCTCCTGATGTCTGATACAACGCTCTTCATTGTTTAATACATTTCTCAGTTTCATATCATCTGAAAAATTTGAAATGATGCCTGATAAACCCAAGTCCCGGTCGTTTCTGTGTGTCAAAGTTTGCTAATTTCCTAATTCCAAATCCTGGGGCCACCTCTTGTCCAGTCTGAAGAATAAACATTCCTGTCCTTCTCTGCTTTCTACCCAGTGGATAGTTCTCTATCCTGTCGGCAGCGTTCTCTGTCCTGTCGGCAGTTTGCTGCCATGCTGCCTCTTCAGCTCTGTCTTGTGTAACCTGGCAACTGAACAAGCCAGCCCTGGTATAGCCTGAAGCAGCTCTCATTGGGACAGGGCCTTTTTTTCAATATTCAAAGCTTTCTGTCCATTAGAAAATATCGAGCGCCGGGAACCTGTTCAGCTCAGTGTCTGCATTCAGAATTTGCAATGAAATAATCCAACTCCTAACCTGAGGAAGTGTCAGGGTGCCTTACAGCCAACAAACCGCAACAAAGGGAAATTTATCTGGCACCTTCCATAACCCTGGCATGTCCTGAAGCGCTGTACAGCAGACAAAATACTTCTGAAATATTCTCAGTGTTGTGGTATGGGAAACGCAGTCAATTTGTACACAGCAAGATCCCACAAACAGCAATGAGACCTTTTTGCTTCATATTGACGCAGGGGGGAATATGCAGGGCAGGGGGGACAAAGTGGATGTCTCTATAAAGAGATATGGCAATATGCAATCTGGCAAATGGTGTCTCTCTCTCTCTGCTGCATGGAGGTGATTGTGTTCCCACTCCTAACCATCAGTTGCACAAAATAGTTTTTCATCACCTCGTCTCTGGTTCTTGTCAGCGATGGTAAATCTGTTCCCTTTTGACCCTACAACCTGAAGAAATTAAGAAACTATCGAAACGCGTTATGATTTTAAACGCCTCTGTGAATCTCCTGTGACCATCACGTCCTCCCCAGCCTGTCCAGTCCGGCCACATCTCTGTAATCCCTCACCACTGGACAGTTGGAGTAAATCTCTTCTGTACTCTTTCCAAAAACCTTCACATCCTTTGGAAAGTGTGATCCCAGAATTCGACACCATACCTGGCTGGGAGCTGAAGTGTTGTGTTTCTTCATTGTAAATAGTTATTAAAGACAGCAACTGGAATCGCTGGCCTTCACGCTCCCGTGTAAAGCAGACACACTGTCAGCTTGTGGGCAGGAGAGGAACCCTCCTATCAGCTCCCAGGAAACCTCAACAAACGGCTTTCTGTGGCAGGGAATGTGGTTAGCGTTCCCGTTACCAGAACTGACGAATAAAAACTCTTCTCCTGCTTGTTATTTTCATCACTTTCCTGTGATTCACTTAACCAATTGAGAGACTGAGAAGGTCATGGTTTAGTTTAAAATTTGAGTGTGAGATGTAGAAATGAGGCCTAATATTCACCTTGGCTTCTCTTCCATCCTCCTTTTCAATGTGCCGACAATCTCCATTGGCTCCCGGGGACAGGGGTTCATTTTGACAAATATTTCCCAAAGTATTTAATTTCCAATTGATCAACTTGTCATCGTTCAGACAGACCTACAGGAGGTGGCAGCTCCTGCACAGGGTGCAAATACCCTCAACCCGACCCCATCACCCCCCCATCCCCCATCACCCCCCCATCCCACCCCTACCCCCATCACCCCCCATCCCTCCCCATCCCTCCCCCATCCCTCCCCCATCACCCCCCCATCCCCCATCACCCCCCCATCCCCCATCACCCCCCCATCCCCCATCACCCCCCCATCCCCCATCACCCCCCCATCCCCCATCACCCCCCCATCCCCCATCACCCCCCATCCCCCATCACCCCCCATCCCCCATCACCCCCCATCCCCCATCACCCCCCCATCCCCCATCACCCCCCCATCCCCCATCACCCCCCATCACCCCCCATCCCCCATCACCCCCCATCACCCCCCATCCCCCATCATCCCCCATCACCCATCATCCCCCATCACCCCCCATCCCCCATCACCCCCCCATCACCCCCCCATCCCCCATCACCCCCCCATCCCCCATCACCCCCCCATCCCCCATCACCCCCCCATCCCCCATCACCCCCCCATCCCCCATCACCCCCCATCCCCCATCACTCCCCCATCACCCCCCCATCCCCCATCACCCCCCCCCATCCCCCATCACCCCCCATCCCCCATCACCCCCCCCATCACCCCCCCATCCCCCATCACCCTCCCATCCCCCATCACCCTCCCATCCCCCATCACCCCCCCATCACCCCCCATCCCATCCCCACCCACCATCACCCCCCCATCCCACCCCTGCCCCCATCACCCCCCCAATCCACCCCTACCCCCATCACCCCCCCATCCCACCCCTACCCCCAATCACCCCCCCCCATCACCTCCCCATCCCCCATCACCCCCCCATCCCACCCCTACCCCCATCACCCCCCCCCATCCCACCCCTACACATCACCCCCATCCCACCCCTACCCCCATCACCCCCCCATCCCATCCCCACCCCCATCACTCACCCCCCCATCCCACCCCTACCCCCATCACCCCCCCATCCCACCCCTACCCCCACCACCCCCCCATCCCACCCCTACCCCCAATCACCCCCCCATCCCACCCCTACCCCCAATCACCCCCCCATCCCACCCCTACCCCCAATCATCCCCCCCATCCCACCCCTACCCCCATCACCCTCCCATCCCCCCATTGTGCCAATGCCCCCAGTCCTACCCTACCCTCATCATCCCCATCTTCCTCCTCTGCGCCACTTCCAATTTCCTGGAGTCTGTCTGTGTCCACGGCTAATCTCTGACTCTTGGATCTGACCTTCTAAACCTTGCGCTGCCGTTCAGTCTTGTTGTTCTTTACTGAACCCGCTCGACCATTTTAATGTCTATGGTGATCAAAGTGGGACATGGTATTGTGTGTTGTACCACTGAGTCATCGAGTCGTGCAGCGCAGAAAAGGCCCTTTGGCCTATTGAGCCGGCTCCGACAGTAGCTACCACTAAAGTTGTGCTAATTCCATTGCTGCTGATTAATTGATGTTGGACTCACAATACTCCATATAACTGTGATACTTTTGTACTTTTGTTTTCCTATTGGTGTCCTTGTGAGTGTGTGCATAAAGGCCAATGTCGGAATTTCATTTCACTTGTTCAAACATCCAGAGGATGTGAAGGCTTTGACTTGAAGCTTGGATTCTCCTATTCAGCCACAGGATCAGTGTGTCACAGCTTTCCATTGTTGTAAGTGTCCAGTTTACCAGTGAAGCATCAATTGGAAATTAATAGGAACTAAATCATCAACTTCATTGCTTTGCTGTGAGAATAATTTGTCTGTGACCCCCTCTCCCCGGGGTGTGTTTTTCCTGGGAGAAAACACACCCTTTACTGAAGGAAAGTGAACTGGGGGCCAGCTGCCCCCACTGAGCTGTCTTGCTGATGGGATGGTGTGTGGGCCGTATGGAGTGGGAAGGACTGGATTCCAGGCTCAGAGCTTTCAGCTAACCCGCTTTCTTTGATTGTACTTGAACATTTGAGTTGGTGTGGAGATTGCTCATTTTATAATGAGGCCGCACTCTGAATATTTTGTCAGCTTTTGTTACCCGTTGTAAGCTACCTGGAAAGATTGGTGCGGTTTTGATCACAAACCAGTGGTTATAAACTCGAGGTGTCAGTTCCCCCCTGTGTATTGAAGGGGTAGCTCGCTAACTACTCGAGGGAGAAGGAAGTAGAAGTCAAGTAACGTTGATTTATTAGTCGTAAGTAAGGCTTACATTAACACTGCAATGAAGTTACTGTGAAATTCCCCTAGTCGCCACACTCCGGCGCCTGTTCACGTACACTGAGGGAGAATTTAGCATGGCCAATGCACCCTAACCAGCACGTCTTTCAGACTGTGGGAGGAAACCGGATCACCCGGAGGAAACCCACGCAGACATGGCGAGAACGTGCAGACAGTGAGGCCAGAATTGAACCTGGGTTCCTGGCACTGAGGCAGCAGTGCCAGTCCCAGAAGGTGATGTGAATGGGGGTGTGGAGGAAGTATGATAGGAGAAGGCTGGTGCACAGTGTAAACACCGGTGTGGACATGTTCGGCTCAATAACCTATTTTGTGCAGTAGCTTCCATCTATTTCCCATTGTCCAGGTAACTTTCCGGGAGGGAGACCGTTTCCCAGCTTACATTACACTTTACACTTGCTCCTGAAGCTGACAGGGCTGAGCATTAACTGTGCTTTAATATTCGGCATTCTTCACTATGTGAAGAAATGCTGTCCTGTGAAAATGCGTTGTCTAATATTTAGATAGCTTTTCAAATACAAGTGAACTGATTTTAAATGAACCGACTTACTTCCATCATTCCTTAACCTCTTCAATGTTATCTGAACCTTTGTCTGTACATTCCAATTTAATTTATTAAATATGTTGATTGAAACATTTCAGCTCCTGAGGGGTATTGACAGGACGGATGTGGAGAGAATGTTTCCTCTTCTGGGAGAATCTAGAACTGGGGATCTCCTTAAAATCGGGGGTCACCCATTTCAGAGCAGGGTGAGGATAAATGTTTCCTCTGGAATTCTCTTCCTCAAAAGGCAGTGGAAGCAGAGTTTGAATATTTTTAAGGCAGAGGTAGATTTATTCTTGATAAACACGGGCATGGAAGGTTATCGGGGATCGATGGGAATGTGGGTTTGAAGTTTCAATTCGATCAGCCATGAACTTAGTGAATGGGGGAGCGGGATCGAGGGGCCGAATGGGGGAGCGGGATCGAGGGGCCGAATGGGGGAGCGGGATCGAGGGGCCGAATGGGGGAGCGGGATCGAGGGGCCGAATGGGGGAGCGGGATCGAGGGGCCGAATGGGGGAGCGGGATCGAGGGGCCGAATGGGGGAGCGGGATCGAGGGGCCGAATGGGGGAGCGGGATCGAGGGGCCGAATGGGGGAGCGGGATCGAGGGGCCGAATGGGGGAGCGGGATCGAGGGGCCGAATGGGGGAGCGGGATCGAGGGGCCGAATGGGGGAGCGGGATCGAGGTGCCGAATGGGGGAGCGGGATCGAGGGGCCGAATGGGGGAGCGGGATCGAGGTGCCGAATGGGGGAGCGGGATCGAGGGGCCGAATGGGGGAGCGGGATCGAGGGGCCGAATGGGGGAGCGGGATCGAGGGGCCGAATGGGGGAGCGGGATCGAGGGGCCGAATGGGGGAGCGGGATCGAGGGGCCGAATGGGGGAGCGGGATCGAGGGGCCGAATGGGGGAGCGGGATCGAGGGGCCGAATGGGGGAGCGGGATCGAGGGGCCGAATGGTCTACTCCCGTTCCTAATGCATATGTTCCCATTGGAAATGGAATTTCAGCCACTGTGGTCTTATCGCACTAAATTTCCAACTTAACCAATAACACATTCCCAGATTAACAAACTCCTCTTTGTCATGTACAATCTCATTAAATCCTTGACTTGATATCTGCAATTTCTCATGGTTTCTATGTTATCTCTGAATCTGATGGATATGTTTTTTTAGCACACCCTTTACCCAGGAAACCTGAGCTAGTCATCTCTTGCCCATTGCAAAGAAAAAATGCAGAACGTGACATTGGGTTATCTGTCCATCAGCGACAGAAATTATTCACATTGCTTTCATAAACTGAGGTGACTTGATCGAGGTGTATAAAACTATGAGGGGAAGAGATGGAGAGGAAGAGATGGAGTGGACAGGACAAAATGTTTTCCCTTGGTGAAGAATTCTAGTAAGAGTTTTAACAACACCAGGTTAAAGTCCAACAGGTTTATTTGGTAGCAAATACCATTAGCTTTTGGAGCGCTGCTCCTTCGTCAGATGGAGTGGAAATCTGCTCTCAAACAGGGCACAGAGACACAAAATCAAGTTACAGAATACTGATTAGAATGTGAATCCCTACAGCCCGGGCTGTCCTGTCTGGAGACAACACACACCTCTTTAACCTGTGCTTAATGCTCCCTCCACCCATATTGTCTGTATCTTTAAGACCTGGTTGGCTGTAGAGATTCGCATTCTAATCAGTATTCTGTAACTTGATTTCTGTGTCTCTGTGCGCTGTTTGAGAGCACATTTCCACTCCATCTGACGAAGGAGCAGCGCTCCGAAAGCTAATGGTATTTGCTACCAAATAAACCTGTTGGACTTTAACCTGGTGTTGTTGAAACTCTTACTGTGTTCACCCCAGTCCAACGCCGGCATCTCCACATCATGAAGAATTCTAGAACATAGATTCAGGATAAGTGGCAGTAGGTGTAGAGGGGACATGAGGGATTTTTTTATGCAGAGGGTGGTGGGTGTCTGGAGTTCACTGCCCGAGTTGGTGGTGGAGGCAGAGACCCTAACCTTAAGTGCTGTAAACTACAGGGCGATGGGCTGGGTGCAGGAAGGTGGGATTAGAAAGGGCACTTGAGTGTTCTAGGGCTGGCATGGACAAGATGGACCGAATGGCCTCATTCTGTGCTGTAACTTTTCAGTGGCTCTATTAGAAATGGCAAATAATCAAGAACAATATGTTTTAAAAATATTGAATTTGATTTGCTGTTGGGTTGATTGAATTGTCTTTATCACACAAACCTTTTATAAGTTTCATTTTGGTTCTACAGAGATGAATCTGGCATATCTTTCACCATCAATCTTCCTTCAAAGACATTGCTTGGTTAAACTTGTGTACAGCTATGAATAAACCCGATTATGAAACTTCTCAAAGTGCCTCCCTCCTAAAAGGTGAAAATTTTCCAATCTTGGTCCCAACGCACTGGAAGAAAGGGTTGTGGGGTTTCCTACTTGGGAAAGTGAGGGTAAGATTTTCCCTTTATAAAAAAACAAGACGGAGATGGGAAATGCTTTGCAGAAATCTCAGTTGGATATTGGATTCAATTCTGGGCACCGCACTTCAGGAAGAAGGTGGAAACTGTCCTCAAGGTGCAGAAAATAATTATGAAAATGGTTCTCGGGATGAGGAACTTTGGATAGATTAGAAAAGCTGGGGTTATTCTCCTTGGGGAAGAGAGGTTAAGAGGAGATTTGATATTAAAATCATGAGGGCTTTGGACAGAGTAGATAGAGAGTAACTTTATCATTGGCAGAAGAGTCCAGGATCAGGGGGTACTTGGGATCTGGAAAGCGCTGTCTGAAAATCCAGGCTTTCTAAAGGAGAAAAAACATTACCCAGCGACAGGGAAAAGGTACTGGAGTGGGACATGCTGAGTTACTCTTACAGAGAGTCTGTACAGGCATAATGGGGCTGAATGGCCTCCTGTTCTATAAACATTGTGATTCCATGATACATTCTGATATTTAAGTTCAAATCAAGGCAAACATTTTTTATATGATTTGTAATTCTGGTTAAAGGCTGGATTTATATATTTTAATAAAATGTGAAGGAGGAGGAGGTGGAGGGGTTGATGGTCTAGTTTGAGTTGAAGTAATGGTACTTGGAATGAAATGAATAGTTCCTTTGTCCTGTAGTCCACATCTTGCACTGTTCAAATGTGTATGTTATACAGTGCTCAAGACCTCAGCATGACTGAAAGGTTTCCTTGTTAAGTAGCCAAGGGTTGGTAAGCAAGCAGTCTTCCCATTAAAGGCATCTGTTCAAGTGTGCAATCTGGAGCTGGAAGTTCAAAAGGTGAAGTGTCAAAAACAGCTTCAATATGCACATTTTTTGTAAAAGGTTAAATGAAAACTCGATTTGAATTCACCTTCAGAAACGTCAGGAGGTAACAGGCTTGGGCAGAAACTCTTCAATGAGAATTCCATTCTTTAACTGAAGATGATCCCAAGCTTGACATCTTGAGAATTAATGGCCTTGATATTTCTAAGTTTTTTTTCATAGAGTGAACCTTGAACCTTACAAAACCTGTGTGGAGAAATAGCAGCGCAGGACGGTACTCGTGGGTTCTGAGGTGCAAGACGGATCTTTCATTTGTACAGCTCGTCATCACATCTTTGTTTTCAAAATCTTCCACTGAATCGCCCCTCCTTCTCTCCCTGATTTCCATCACTTGCTGTTCCTTCAGCTACCTGGGCCCCAAGCTTTGGAATTTCTTCCCTAAACCTCGCTGCCTCTCCCTCTCCCTTTACAAAGCTTCTTCAAATCTGTCTCTTTGACCAAGCTGTTGGTCACCTGACCCAGTATCGCCTTACGTGACTGGATGTTGCTGGGGCGAACCTTACAATAGTGATGTGACACAAATGCGAGTTGTTGATGCTGTAATTGTTCTCCTTGCATTTCAAACTGGTAAATAACCAACTTGCTTAATGTTTCTTCTGCATTATCCCCTCTGGACCCACCTGCAAACATGCACACCGATTACTAGAGATGTTTGCCCCTCTAGACTCAGGGTCTCAGGAGTAAAGTGTTCACCTTAATTGTCTGCTCTCTGAAACAAGATGCCGTATTTTCAAATGAAAGAACAAAAGGATAAACAGAAAAGCGGAGTTGTTCCTCGCCATTACGTCTCTGCTTGCTAACCTTTGCTTCAGTTACAATTCATTACAAAACATTTAATCAAGTAACAACAATGGCTTGTATTTACATAGCCCCTATAACTTGGTAAAAATGTCCCAAGTGCTTCACCACTGATGTACAGTGGCAGCCGTGTGTACCATCTACAAGATGCACTGCAGGAACTCACCAAGGCTCCTTAGGCAGCACCTTCTAAACCCTCATAACCTCTACCATCTAGGACAAGAACAGCAGATACCTGGGAACACCACCACCTGGAGGTTCCCCTCCAAGCCACTCACCCATCCTCATTTGGAAATATATCGCCGTTCCTCCACTGACGCTGGGTCAAAATCCTGGAACTCCCTAACAGCACTGTGGGCGTACCTACACCACATGGACTGCAGCGATTCAAGAAGGCAGCTCACCACCACCTTCTCGAGGGCAACTAGGGATGGGCAATAAATGCTGGTCTAGCTAGCGACACCCACATCTCCTGAACAGCAGAAAAACGCAAATAAATTCTGGGTATAGGGCCACTTTAGATTTGTGTAATGTGTAGCTGAGAGCAATGAGGTTACTGTACCAATCTCTATGTGCAGCTGACTATGAAACTGTGTTTTGGGATCCCTCGATGATGGTCAACACTCAACAGAAAATAAATGCACAGCCTTCCATGATTGGAGGGAAAATGGAATGCTGTAATCTACTTGGCAACTTGCATTTTTATTCCCTGCTTTTGAAATGCTTTTTTTTAAACCTCGTACAAGTTGTTTGGAAAATGCTTTGACAGGTGAATCTGATGAAGACTTTCCAGGCGAATGTTCATTGTTCGCACTAATTGGAAGCTTGGATGAAAGCCAAGTGGAATAATAGTTTGAGTTCTCTGACTGCAAAGTGCTGTTATTACATGTTCTGAATTTAAGGACCTTTTTGTGACCTTGCTAATTCGAAATAGCAGCAAAGGTTTTGTTGGAGGCTCACAAAAGAAGTGATGTTTCAGGTTGCCTTTGGTTCTCTGAGATGCTGATGTGAATTTGGGTCTTAATGGTGTTTGCAGCAACCCCTACCCCCAATAACAACCCTGAACTATACCTGGACTGAGTCTGTCTTGACAAGCCTTGGTCAGTATCGTTCAGACTGTTTGGCTCTGAATGAATATGAGTCCATAAAGAAAGCTTGCCGGAATTGGAGGCAGCTTGGACACTTACCAAGATGTATATTAAGAAGGCATTGTAAGGGCTTTGCGTTTCATATTTGCTTTCTATGCAGTACCTGATTGGATTGCAACTAACGTGCAACAATAAATCTGATCTGAGAGTCAGTAACCAGGGTAACGACAGTGACAACAACTGGTATTTAGAAAGCTCCTTTCACAGAGAGAACATCCCAAGTGCCTCACAGAATTGTTGTGAAACAACATTTGATGTTGAACCACGTGACAGGATGAGGACAGATGATTAAAGATTGGTTCAGGAGATGGATTTTCAGCAGCAGCTGAAGGAGAGGTGGAGAGGTTTAGAAACTAGAATCAGGACTAGGCCATTCGGCCCACTGAGCCTGTAAGGATATTCCAGAACACCAGAACCAGGCTGCTGACAGCCTGGCCACCAATCGTTGGAATAATTTAAATATTCGGGGATGATTAAGAGAGGCTGAAGTTAGCGGAGTGCAGAGTGGCTGGAAAAGATTACAGAGCTAGCGAGGGGAGGGTTTGAAATGTGAGGACCCAGACTGAACCCTATTGGCAGAAGAAGCAGAGAGGAGTTGAGAATTGATTGATTTTACACACGTTGCCATGGCGTTGGAGATGCGCTGCCTGATAGGGCGATGGAAGCAGAATCTATAGTAACCTTCAAAAGGGAATTTGAATAAATACTTGAAAAACAAGTTCCAGGACGTGGAGGTGGAGCAGGAGAACTGGCACTGATTAGATACAAACATTGGAATTAGGAGCAGTAAGGCCATTCGGCCCCTTGAGCCTGCTGCACCATTTGATAAGATCGTGGCTGATCTGATTGTAGCCTCAATCCCCCCATTCCTGCCGCCCCCCCCATAACCTTCCTTTTAGGAACTAATCGCAGCACAATGAGCTGAATGTGGCTCCTGTGTTCTTTCATAGAATGTTCTATCTGATCAGCTCAATATTGTGTCTGTATAAAAGGTGTTCCACTGCACTGGATTCTGAACATCCTGTCACATTGATTTATATTGGATTCTTCAAGGTGAGTTCGCATTTTTCACAGTAACTTCATTGCAGTGTTAATATAAACCTACTTGTGACACCAATAAATAAATTAAAAAACCTACCATGGCTGTGTTGATGAGATGCAAAGCAGGGACCAGCTGCTGCTGCTATAGGGCAGGCCAATGGGTATGAGTTGCTCTTGTAGCCACAGTATTTAAATGGCTGGTCCAGTGTCTGGTCAGTGGTAACTCCCAGGATGTTGTTAGTGGGGGTTTCAGCGATGGCAATGCCATTGAATGTCATGGGGAGATGGTCATTGCCTGGTACATATGTGGCGTGAATGTTACTCGCCACTTGTCAGCCCAAGCCTGGATATTGTCCAGGCCTTGGTGCATTTGGACATGAGCTGCTTCAGTACCTGAGGAGTTGTGAATGGTGCTGAACGTTGTGCAATCATCGGCGAATATCCTCACATCTGACCTTATGATGGAGGGAAGGTCATTGATGAAGCAGCTGGAGATTGTTGGGCCGAGGACACTCACCCTGAGGGACTCCTGCAGTGATGTCCTGGAGCTGAGATGACTGACCTCCAACCACCACAACCATCTTCCTTTGTGCCGAGTGTGACTCCAACCAGTGGAGCGTTTGTCCCCGATACCCATTGACTCCAGTTTTACTAGAGCTCCTTAATGCCACACTCAGTCCAATGCTGCCTTAATATTGAGGGCTGTCACTCTCCCCTCACTTCTGGAGTTCAGTTACCCTGAAGATAACAAATACATTACCATTGTTAAATATTAAATACAAGTTTATTCAATGATTGTGTCACCCCATTGGGAAAGGTTCGTCTCGCCAGTGGTCAGGAACAGGAAGGTGTGCCTGTCAGGCTGGTGTGGGGAAGGCAGAGGTGGAGGAACCTCAGACAGGTTCATGGTTCCTGCAACCTGTAAAGATAATTAGATTTGATTTGATTTATTATTGTCACATGTATTAGTATACAGTGAAAAGTATTGTTTCTTGTGCACTACACAGACAAAGCATACCGTTCATAGAGAAGGAAATGAGAGGGTGCAGAATGTAGTGTTACAGTCATAGCTAGGGTGCAGAGAAAGATCAACTTAATATAAGGTAGGTCCATTCAAAAGTCTGATGGCAGCAGGGAAGAAGCTGTTCTTGAGTTGGTACTTCTTTTAGGAAGTGGGTGCAGACCCAATGGCCCCTCTATTCACAGTAGGGATTCTGTGCACATGGGGGTAGAATTAGGAACGGGGTTGTTCTGCTTTGGGGTAGAACTGGGAACGGGGTTCTCTTTGGGGTAGAATTAGGAACAGGGTTCTCTTTGGGGTAAAATTTGGAACGGGGTTCTCTTTGGGGGTAGCACAAGGGAACGGGGTTGTTCTGCTTTGGGGGCGGAGTCTGCGCAGCTTTGGGCTAAATTGAAGAGTAGAGCCTCAAAGGTTTTAACACGGGGGTCAAAGGGCATAGGGGCAGGTCGGAAAGGATCATCCATGATTACATCAAATGGCAGAGCAGGCACAAAGGGCCGAATGGCCGCCTCCAGCCTCTAATTTGTATGTCATATCAATTAAATAGGAAAATAAACACTTCTGGGAGGTTTTACCAAGAACAAAGAAGAGTACAGCACATGAACAGGCCCTTCGGCCCGCCAAGCTTGTGCTGACCACATTTACCTATCTGGACCAACCGCTTGTATCCCTCTATTCCCTGTGTGTTCATGCGCCTATCAAGATAAGTCTTAAATGTCACTAACGTAACTGCCTCAACCACCTCACTTGGCAGTGCCTTCCAAGCCCCCACCACCCTCTGTGTAAAAAAACTTCCCCCGCACATCTCCACTGAACCTTTCCCCCTTTACCTTGAACTTGTGTCCCCCTTGTAATTGTCATTTCTGCCCTGGGAAAAGGCTTCCAACTGTTCACCCTATCCATACCCCTCATAATTTTATAAACTCCCATCAGGTTGCCCTTCAGCCTCCGTCTTTCCAGGGAGAAGAATCCCAGTTTATTCGAGCACGCCTCGTACCTAATACCCTCCATACCAGGCAACATCTTTTCTGTACTCTCTCCAAAGCCTCCATGTCCTAAAACGGGAGGGAAATCAGACAGTTTAGCTGATATAATGCTGATAAAGTGGGTTTTAGTGATTGGACATGAGGGATCTTGGCCAACATAAAGTGGCTTCTGTTACCAAACTCTCCTCCATTTGATAGCGTCACAATCATTCAAAATTTCCGAGTTTAAAGTTAAATCCCAGTGTCTACACGTTCCAGTTTGGAAATGTTCCTAACTCTGGTTTTCCCCCCTACGTCACCATCATTTGCTGACTGTGGAACCAGAGAATCCCAGCCGTTAGGACAAGCTGCTTTCCTTCCTCCCTTTGGGGTCCTGTCCATTTCCGTGTTGCCTTGTTTACCAACTTGTTCTGTTCGCATTTATAAAGAAATCACAGTTATTCTTGTTGAATGCTTCTGGTGTTCTGAATGTGTAGCCAGGACACTGGTTTTAGTGTCTATATTCACTGGATCTCGACCTTGTTCGGCACCAAGCCAATTCATTGTGTTTTTAAATCTAAACGCGAATGTTTGCTGTCAAATAACTGTTGGCCAGACTGTGCAGCAGCTCAGTGGACAGGTTTGTGTTGATACACAGGCACTGATTGAGCTGTTAAGGTTGTTTTTGTGTGGGTAATAGGCTTAATCGGAGCAAAGGTCCGTCCTTACGGCTGGTGCAGATGTTGTAAGCTGCTTTAGGTTGGTGACTAATATGGTGGCGAAACTCATCCTGTAAATGAGATTTTAAACAAACAAATCAAAGTTTAAGATGTAGTTAACTTTGTGAAAACTTCATCAGAGCCCAGGCAAGGCGCTGTGTTCACCTGATCTCCAGTCAAGCACAATGTTCACCAGCTGAGCTGCCAGCTTTGATTCTTATAGGAAATCAACCTGATTTATTCCCCTGACCCCCGCCACACGCCACCCCCTCCCCCCCCACTCGCCACCCCCCCATTTGCCACTCCCCCATCCCCCCCCCGCTCGCCGCCCCCTGCACCCCCCCGCTCGCCCCCCGCTCGCCCCCTCTCCCCTGCTCGTCGCCCCCTGCACCACCCCGCTCGCCCCCTCCTCCCCCCCGCTCGCCCCCTCCTCCCCCCTGCTCGCCGCCCCCTTCCCCCCCTGCTCGTCGCCCCCTCTCCCCTGCTCGTCGCCCCCTGCACCCCCCCGCTCGCCGCCCCCTCCCCCCCGCTCGCCCCCTCCTCCCCCCCACTCGCCGCCCCCTTCCCCCCCTGCTCGTCGCCCCCTCTCCCCTGCTCGTCGCCCCCTCTCCCCCGCTCGCCGCCCCCTCTCCCCTGCTCGCCTCCCCCTGCTCGCCGCCCCCCCGCTCCTCACCCCCTCCCCCCTGGCTCGCCCCCCCCTCCCCGCTCGCCGCCCCCTCCCCCCCCCCCCCGCTCGCCCCCTCCCCCCCCCCCCGCTCACCGCCCCTCCGCTCGCCACCCCCTCCCCCCCCGCTCGCCGCCCCCTCCCCCCCTCCCCGCTCGCCACCCCCGCCCCCCTCCCCCCGCTCGCCACCCCCCCGCTCGCCACCCCCTCCCCCCGCTCGCTGCCCCCTCTCCCCTGCTCGTTGCCCCCCCCCCCCGCTCACCGCCCCTTCCCCCCCCGCTCGCCGTCCCCTCCTCGCCGCCCCCTCCCCCCCTGCTCGCCGCCCCCTCCGCCGCCCCGCTCACTGCCCCCTCCCCCCACCGCTTGCCACCCCTTTCCCCCCGCTCGCCGCCCCCTTACCCCCGCTTGCCGCCCCCTCCTCCCACCCCCCTCCCCCCCCGCTTGCCACCCCCCTCCCCCCCCGCTCGCTGCACCCTCCCCCCCCCCCCCCGCTTGCCAGCGAGGATCCAAGCACCCACGGCAATGAGAGGAAATTGTGTGTCTGGGTGTCCAGTCTGCAGATTGCGTAATACTGACGGATGTGGCAGTGAGTGCGCTGCAGACCTGAATCTCATTGAGCAGCAACTGAACTCATTCCACTCAGGATTCGTGTCTGTATTCACAGGGGAAGAGGAATCGTGTCACTGAGAGACCTGGAGTCATTGCTGCTGATGAGCAGAAGGGGGAAGGTTCTTAAAGAAAATCATTTTCCATCCCGAACTTCTCTCAGCGAGGAATAGAGAACAAATGCTAAATTTTATAAATCATTGTTTCAGTCCGAGCTGGAGAATTGTGTCCGATTCTGGGCACCGCGCTTGAGGAAGGATGTCAAGCTCTTTGGGGAGGGTGTGGAGGAGATTTACTAGAATGTTCCAGGGACGAGGGACTCCACGGAATGTGGTGAGACTGGGATTGTTCTCCTCGGAGCAGAAAGGGTTCAGGGGAGCGTTGATTGAAGTATTGGAAATTGTGATAGTTTGTGGCAGTAAGTTGGCAGGAGGGACACAGATTGAAATGATTAGCAAAGTAATCTGAGGCCACATGGTTTCTCACTTTTCTTGTGAGTGAGTTGTTGAGATCTGGAAGGCGCTGCCTGAAAGGGCAGTGGAAGCAGATTCAACAATAACTTTCAAAAGGTAATTGGACATAAATTTGGAAAGGAAAAAAATGCAGGACTTTTGGGGATGAATAGAGGAGTGGGACTGAGAATTGGATACCTCTCTCAAAGAGCTAGTAAGGGCATGATGTTCTGAATGGCCTCCTTTATGCTGTATGATTCTATGTTGGACTGAGGAGAATTACAGACCAGTAATTGATTCCTGTGTAGTTTGGCTTCCTGGATAAGGGTGTGAGAGAATTCCTGGGCCCAGTTATGTTAGCGCTGGACCTCCATCAGTTCCTGGGGAAGGGGCTGGATTCCACACTCCCAGTGACCTGTGCTGCGAATCTTTCTGAAATCCCCTCGCTGGAATTGGGGCTACTTGGTGTCGGATTGAAATAGTCGCTGGAAACCGGATGTCATGTGGTTGTGAGACTTCTCTGTCTCTTTTCTGGCTGTGAGTAGCAGTCTGTGTTGTAAAACGTTGCTAATTAAAGTAACATGAGCTTTGGAGTGTTGTTGATTTATCAAATAAAAACCAACAAGTGAGCTTGCCTTTTAGCTGATCCTTTGTATTTGTGCATAACCTGTGTCTCCTTGGAGCTTGTGGTTTTCAGTCCTACAAATATTGTTTTAAATTTAAGAACAAACAAAGAGAAGAACAAAGAAAAGTCCAGCACAGGAACAGGCCCTTTGGCCCTCCAAGCCTGTGCCAATCATGATGCCCTAACCAAACTAAAAAAAAACCCTTCTACCCTTACTCGGTGCGTATCCCTCTATTCCCTCCCTATTCATGGACCCATCCAGATGCCTCTTAAATGTTGCTAATGTTCCTGCTTCCACCACCTCCTCTGGCAGCGCGTTCCAGGCACCCACCCCTACCCCTCTCTGCGTGAAAAACTTCCCCCGCACATCTCCCTTAAACTTACCCCCTCTCACCTTGAACCTGTGCCTCCCCGTGTAATTGACACTTCCACCTTGGAAAAAGCCTCTGACTATCCACCCTGTCTGTGCCTCTCATAATTTTGTAGACCTCTATTGGGTCTCCCTTCAGCCTCTCTTTCTAGTGAAAACAATCCTAGTTTCTTCAACCTCTCCTCATAGCCAACACCCTCAAGACCAGGCAACATCCTGGAGAACCTTCTTTGCACTCTCTCCAAATCTTTCACATCCTTCTGGTAGTGAGGCGACCAGAACTATACGCAATACTCCAAATGCGGCCTAACTAAGGTTTTATATAGCTGCAACATGATTTGCCAACTCTTGTGCTCAATGCCCCGGCTGATGAAGGCAAGCATGCCATCTGCTGCCTTAATCACCTTGTCCACCTGTGCTGCCACTTTTAGGGAACTGTGGACCTCCACACCCAGATCCCTCTGTATGTTAATGTTCCTCAGGGTTCTGCCATTTACAGTATAATTCGCACCTAAATTTGCTCCTCCAAAATGCATCATCTCGCATTTGTCCGGATTAAACTCCATCTGCCATTTCTGTGCCCAAGTCTCCAATCTATCTCTATCCTGTTGTATCCTCTGACAATCCCGGCACTATCAGCAACTCCACCAGTCTTCATGTCATCTGCAAACTTACTAATCAGACCACCCACATTTTCCTCCAGATCATTTATATATATATATACTACAAACAACAGAGGTCCCGGCACTGATCCCTGCGGAACACCACTAGCTACAGATCTCCATTCTGAAAAACACACTTCCAGCGCTACTCTCTCTTCTATGACCCAGCCAGTTCTGTATCCATCCATCCAACCCCGAATCCCATGTGATTTTAGTTTTTGTATTCGTCTAGTACTGGTCAAAGTGGTCTTTGAACACTGGGAGAAATGAGTTGTTTAGTGTTTTGATTTTCCTGGGTACGGGAGCTTGTGACACAGCGGAGGTGAAGAGTTATGGATCGAGGATTCGATTCCTCGCACTGTACCTGCCGCGCCCCATTGTCCATCACAGGAACTGGATTCACAGGAGAGATTTCAAGCTTTTTAAAAAAACATCATAACATTGAATGTCACAGAGCTGAACTCGTGTCCCCCCACCCCCCACCTGCAGACACCCTCCCCATGCAGGCTCTCATGCCCGCCCCCCTCTGCTCCATTGCTCCTGAAGCTCTCTTCCGTGCTTTTCCCGCCCTAAAGTTGGCACCCAGGTTGATAGGGTTGTTAAGAAGGCGTACGGTGTGTTAGCTTTTATTGGTAGAGGGATTGAGTTTCGGAGCCAGGAGGTCATGCTGCAACTGTACAAAACTCTGGTGCGCCCGCGTTTGGAGTATTGCGTACAGTTCTGGTCACCGCATTATAGGAAAGATGTGGAAGTGTTGGAAAGGGTGCAGAGGAGATTTACCAGGATGTTGCCTGGTATGGTGGGAAAATTGTATGAGGAAAGGCTGAGGGGCTTGAGGTTGTTTTCGTTAGAGAGAAGAAGGTTAAGAGGTGACTTAATAGAGGCATACAAGATGATCAGAGGATTAGATAGGGTGGATAGTGAGAGCCTTTTTCCTCGGATGGTGTTGGCTAGCACGAGGGGACATAGCTTTAAATTGAGGGGTGAGAGATATAGGACAGATGTTAGAGGTAGGTTCTTTACTCAGAGAGTAGTAAGGGCGTGGAATGCCCTGCCTGCAGCAGTTGTGGACTCGTCAACATTAAGAGCATTCAAATGGTTATTGGATAAATATATGGATGATATTGGAATAGTGTAGATTAGAGGGACTTTAGATTGGTTTCACTGGTCGGTGCAACATCGAGGGCCGAAGGGCCTGTACTGCGCTGTAATGTTCTATGTTCTAAACACAGTGATTTGAGCAGAATGTTTCTGGCTGACCTTGACATTGTCCTCCTGCCGCTCACTGACCGATGTTGTCTCCCAGTCTGACAGAGTCTCGATTTAAACATTTTCAACCTGGTTTATAAACCCCTCTGTGCGCGCCGCGAGTCTGGAACTCGCTGCCTGAAAGGGTGGTGGAGGCAGAGACCCTCGGAACATTTGAGAAGTATTTAGATGTGCACTTGCGATGCTGAGGCACACACGGCTATGGGCCAAGTCCTGGAAAATGGGATTTGGATAGTTCGGTGGTTTGTCTTTGGCTAGCATGGACATGATGGGCCGAATGGCTTTTTTCTGTGCTGTGGATCTCGGTGACTCTGCATTTTCTGCTGCATATTGTCCAGATGGAGTGGGACACCTCACAGTTTGCCCATTCGATTGATCAAGTGAATGATGGCACCGGCAGTCTGTCTCAACTGGTGACGGTTCAGGATTCAGATAAAACAAGCCTTGAAGGACAGGCTGCTGACTTTGTGGTTAATGCTCACAGACTGACACAAATCACCCAGTAACTTGTGACCATTCACAGCACGCGGGGAATCTCTGCCTCACCACAAGTTACCTGACCATTTATGTCGAAATCTCAGTGAGTGCCATGAAATCCAGTGTTGCTATGGCAGCAAAATCTGGGCCATTGTGGTAAGCTTTCTTCCTTGGTACACAGTAATAATGTTCCACCAACTGTAGATTGCTTTAAACACTCAGGCGATGCAAGGAGCTGCTCCCGCGACATGAAACTTCCTCTCGTTTGAAGGGAATTGTGCTGTGGTGCCAGTGGCTCTGGTTAATTTAATCTATAAACTGGAGCACAGGTGACTGTTGGCAGCAGTTTATCCAATACCTGATGTGTGAGTGTTAATGTCAACAGGCCCAGGCAATAAAAGGCACCTGAGTTTAGTAACTGACCACAGCAAGGACTGTTTAACGAGCTGCTTTTATGTTTGTTTAACTTGCTGTTCATTGCCCGAGATTTATTTTTATCTGACTTGTGTGTAAGTCCCTGGGTTATTGAATGCATGGATAAAGCTTCTCTGTGCCAGTAAGCCTGCAGGAATCCGCAGCCTAATGGTGGGAAGAATTATACCTAAATTTTGTCTGTTGCGTACACAGAAATCCTCCTGAATAATAGTTTTTCATCAAGGCAGAGTGTAGTGGTGAGGGTGGGAAACTAAGTCGCCTGGTGATTATTTGGAGCATAAACACAATGTCAGAACGAGGTGGAGAAGGTAGTCAAGAAGGCAGACGGCATGCTTGCCTTCATCGGCCCAGGCATTGAGTTAAAAAAATTGGCAAGTCATGTTGCAGCTTTATAGAGCGTTAGGTCACACTTGGAATATAGTCTTCAATTCTGGTCGCCACACTCCCAGAAGGATGTGGAGGCTTTGGAGAGGGTACAGAAAAGATTTACCAGGATGTTGCCTGGTATGGAGGGCATTAGCTATGAGGAGAGGTTGGAGAAACTTGGTTTGTTCTCACTGGAGCGACAGAGGTTGAGGGGCGACCTGATAGAAGTCTTCAAGATCCCCCATGCAAGACTTCTCGAGAAAGTGAGAGGGCATGGGATCCAAGGGGCTGTTGCCTTGTGGATCCAGAACTGGCTTGCCTGCAGAAGGCAGAGAGTGGTTGTAGACGGGTCTTTTTCTGCATGGAGGTTGGTCACCAGTGGTGTGCCCCAGGGATCTGTTCTGGGACCCTTGCTGTTTGTCATTTTCATAAATGACCTGGATGAGGAAGTGGAGGGATGGGTTGGTAAGTTTGCCGATGACACGAAGGTTGGTGGTGTTGTGGATAGTTTGGAGGGATGTCAGAAGCTGCAGCGTGACATAGATAGGATGCAAGACTGGGCGGAGAAGTGGCAGATGGAATTCAACCCGGATAAATGTGTGGTAGTCCATTTTGGCAGGTCAAATTGGATGAAAGAGTATAATATCAAGGGTAAGACTCTTAGCAGTGTAGAGGATCAGAAGGACCTTGGGGTCCGGGTCCATAGGGCTCTTAAATCGGCCTCGCAGGTAGAGGAGGTGGTTAAGAAGGCGTATGGTGTGCTGGCCTTCATCAATCGAGGGATTGAGTTTAGGAGTTGGGAGATAATGATGCAGCTTTATAAGACCCTCATCAGACCCCACTTGGAGTACTGTGCTCAGTTCCGGTTGCCTCATGACAGGAAGGATGTAGAAATTATTGAAAGGGTGCAGAGAAGATTTACAAGGATGTTGCCTGGATTGGGTGGCATGCCTTATGAGGATAGGTTGAGGGAGCTCGGTCTTTTCTCCTTGGAGAGACGAAGGATGAGAGGTGACCTGATAGAGGTGTACAAGATGTTGAGAGGTATAGATCGGGTGGACTCTCAGAGGCTTTTTCCCAGGGCTGAA